>NC_056728.1:1249121679-1249276679 GCF_019279795.1 Protopterus annectens | reverse complement strand
CTGGCTTCCCTAACATACAAGCAAAGTTGTATTTAAACATTTTACAAGTCAGGTCAGTAAAAAAAAAACAAAAAAAAAACTACTACTTAGAACTCATGTCCCACTTAATCAGTTTATTCCAGATAACAAACTGCACTCAACTCAATACAGCTTTTCTTTAATGGCCCAAAAACACTGGTATCTGTCCCAACAGAACTTAAATCCAAGTATACATTCCCTGAATTCCGGCAAACATTAATAAGCACCTATTCAAAGAGGCATCATATAAGTACCACAACACCCAAGGAATCCCTTGACAACATTTGTGTAAATATATGTATTTTCTGTATGTGCATGAAATATAGAGAATAAACATATAACATACAAGAGGTAGCAGGGCATTGCTGCTGCTTTTCCATGCAATGGCACTTCTTGTTTATCTTTATTCAGATTCTACTTGCTACGGCATCTGTCTTTGCTGAAATTATTGATATATCATGTCCCACTTCAGTATCTGCACATTCTTTAATATCCACTCTTCTCATAATCCTTGAAAATCTAAATTATCATTTATACCTTCTGCAGTTTATTGCTGTCCCCTACTACATCTCTATCTTACTTTTTGTCTGGATAAACACCCAGGAAGAGGGTTTGAATGGAAGAATTATTTAGTAAAAAAGGAGCATATACCCAGCTTCTCTAACAGATGTCTCAGTGAGTTAATGGTCAGTTTGGTAAGTATCACTTCAACATTGTTAAAGTTGGGGGTCATGTGATCCAAGGCTTCTAGAGGAAGGTGATTTTAAAGAGTAAGGCTACACCACCACCTCTTTTACCTATCCTGTCTAGTCGTATGATATTGTACCCTGGTGGGAGGATCTCATTGGTAATAGTGGGTTTTAGCCATGTTTTAGTAATTATCACAATATTAGGTGAGTATAGAGAGAGGTTGGCATGCAGCTCATGGTCTTTGTTATTGATACTTCTAATATTCATGTTTAATAGTAAGATATCAGTTTTGTTTCTAGGGGGAATTGTTGTTGGTTATGAGTGGTTGGGAATTGGTTAATATCTAGTGGCACTGTGTATCTAAAAAATGCAAACTTGTAAGTAAACTAAATAAAACACAATTGAAGCATACATTGCCTGACATTGATTCAAATGATAAAGTTAGGAGTACAAACAAATGTAAAAGTATAACAGACCATGAGTAACAGACTGGTTGTAAATGTGAAAATTCTACAGAAAAATGAAATGCAAACATTTATAACTGAGTATTTAGTCAGTGAGCTCTGTTGCTTTAAGGTTACATTTTGTTTAGTAACTGGTGTCTTTGGCAGGGATCCATTAATCTGCAGATGGCCCATTTCATTAATATTCTCCCAGCAGACACAGTTTAAGCAATGCAAGTGTCTACATAGCCTTTGTATATATAGAAAAGGACTGTTTTATGATCAAAGCTAAATCTTTACTGCAAAGGGCTGCAAATTTAAGTTGGTACAGATGCCGTTGTTTCACTAATTCGTTTTCTTACCCAGCATAAGAACGTGTGTGCAACACAATTATTTTGATATCACAAATCTTACAAAGAAAGTATTTACATGTTTAAAAAAAAAAGAGAGAAGCTGTTGCGGTAGGAGGCAAAGACAATTAACAACTGCTATGTACTTCAAGTGACAGAAATCTAGAGATTTCTTAGTGTTCTCTTTATAACTCAAAACTTTTTTTTATTTTAATTTAGCTTGTGGCACAGACTTTGATTAAATAAAATAGGTTTAATTATCATTTTCATCTGCAAACTTGGCATGTGTACAGCAGGTTTGTCAGTTACTTTCCTAGCTCATAACTAACAGTGCCAAAATTCAAATTTTTGAAATGAAATAAGGAAAACTATGATTTCAAACAGTTAAGATATGTTTATTTTCTTTCACTGGAGCAAAACTGCTAAATTAAATAAAGGTGGAGTGTTAGACTTTGAAAAATAATAATCTTAATGCATTTTCATTGGAACTGCCGGTTTAATCATAACAAAACAAGCTTCTCTCTTTTGTCTGTTTAATCTGTGTGTTTGTGTCTATGGAGGGGAGAATCTCTCTCTCGCTCTTTCTCTCTGTATATGTGTGTCTGTGCACAAATATGCATATGTATGTACATATCTTAAGACCAACAGTCTTGGAAAAATCCATTTTATTATATGCAAATGTAATTAAAAACAAGTTTATCTAAGCAAAAACAAAGTGATATGGTTTAAACAAAAGCTCAACGATTACTTTAACTCTGAATTATATATTCAGTCTTATACTACTGGGAAATAGTGGTTGTTTGTTTGTAGGTCTCTTTGGAGACCTCTACCAGCATCAATTTCCAACTTTTCCATCTAGATCTATCTTCACTCCAATATATTCTGTTTCTGAGATCAAGCCCAGAAACAGCCCTGTTTCACACAGGGTAAATTCTCACAGGCCAGGCTTCTTTCACCCTCTTTTTATATAACATTGCCATTGTTATTTGGCACCCTGGAGAGTCCCCTGACTTATATCCTCACAAATGCAAAGTTAAAAATCAAAACAGAAAAAAAATACAAAAAAGGATAGTCCAGGTTCACAGTTAAACTGCTAAATCCCTATCAAGGACTGATATCAGAGTTTGGGCAAAGAGAAACAAAAGGGGGGGGGGGTCCTAAATGAGAGCCCAGCACTGGCAGAGTTTTTATCTAGAACAGAAGCTGCCATTAAAAAAGGATTAATTAGTAGAGCATATAAAATATTGCATGATAACTATAAGAATCAATCAAAGAAGGTTAGAAAGGATTGGGAAGATAGACTGGATAAGCAATTCACAAAGAAACAATGGGGAGATATATGTATGTCTCTCAAATATGCAATAAAGTCTAGAAGATTTAGGATCTCTGCCTGGAAGTATTTACATAGGTATTTTTATACCCCAAGTAGACTCCAAAGATTTTTTCCTCAGGTGGATAGCAAATGTTGGAGGTGTGATGGCCAAGAGAGAGGTGGCTGGGAACATATTTTCTGGGAGTGTAATGTGCTGACAGACTTTATGGATTCCCTGCAAACCAGTCTATCAAAGATGCTGGGTGACTGGATTGGATTGACTGAGGAGATCATTTTTTTGAGCTATGATACAGAATCAGAATTGCCTTGACATAGTAAAGCCTTGCTGTGTCTAATTATGGTGGCTGCCAAAAAAAGCAATTACTAGAAAATGGAAATCAAAGTGTAGACCAACTTTACTAGAAGTAGTTAATATAGTAAGAGAAAAAAAAAAACAACTGGAATTGGGATCTTTAGAAAACAGACTGAGCAGACTACATAGAAAAAAATGAGACTTGTGGGAACAATATATGCAGAGAAGGAATGAGGTTTAAGAGGCAGGATTTGAATGAGCCATATAATGCTTAATTGACAATGACTGCATATATTCTAAGTGATGTATAATGTTTGCAACTAAAGTGTTGTTAATTTTATTTGTTTTTCATTTATATAAATGTAAGATTGCCTATGTCATATGTGATAATTTAATAAAGATGTTTATTGAAAAAAAAACATTCACTTCAACAGTAGCAATATCAGCTAAAGCTTCTCAACTGAATCCTAGCATTTGGGTTATACTCAGTTGTCAGCTTTTTAGAGATAAAGAATGTGTGCTCTCCACCTGGGTTTCTGCCCCCTTCATCTGTACAATAGTTACAGTAATGTTATATTCACTAGCTCATTACAATCAGGTATCTTTATAGGTTTACCTTTATATGTGCATTATGCACATGCTCGAATACCATATGTTGGAAAGGACATTTTCAAAAGTCCGAAACATTGAAAAAAAATGGAAAATAACAAAGCCAGCAACGGATAAAAATAAGCAGCTTGCAGTCTCAACAGTTCAAATAACCAGCAATGGTTCAAAACGCAAATGAGGGACTTGCAGTCTCAAAAAAAATGAAAAAAAATGCTGTGAATGTGTAATGCACAGTGACATTCGCTCATTGCAGATTCTGCATTTTGGGTGCAGATTGCACTATAGTGGGGATCGGGAAATGGGGACTCTTTCTCCACTGTAGTGTGATCTCGGAGTTAGTATATTAAAGTGGGGGGTGCAGCCCCCCCATATGGGGGGGTGCAGAGGGGCTTGCCCCCCCCCGCATTACGATGTATGTTCGACATTGCAGTTTGAAAATCAGTGAATATGCTGTTCGATTTGTTGATTTTTGAACTTCGTAAAGTTTAAAAGTTCAGAATTTGCGCTTTTGGTTCGCACAAAAGTGCAATCGATATTGTCATTTCCGACAATATAAAGGTAAAACATCTTTATATGCTTAAAGAAACAAGTACAACTTGCACAAATACTACTTATTAAAAAAATAAGCATTGCTCTGTTTAGAAACAGCTCTGTATAACACTGCTGTAGTCCTTTTATAGCTTCACTGAGCCCTTTATAACACTTGCATAGGCACAACTTGTTAAACATTTATGGGTCACTTGCACTCTTCCTAATTGTGGGAACCACCCCATGCTGCTAGACTGACCTCTTCTGCTTGAAACGTTTTGACTCATTTTTATTGGATGGTAGAAATGTGTCATCTAATTTGATTGGGTCAAGCCACACTACTACAGTATTTTAACTTTGAATGGTTATAGCCCATTTATTGCAATTCTTGCCTTCTTAAAACTTTCTAATTTCTCCAGTCCATGCGTTGGATTATTGTCTACTTTTATAATACAGCTCTGCTTTCTACAATCACCACCCAATTTGTCCCATTAGGTTTTTGGGACTGAGACTATGGTGTTGCTGCACTCAGACTGTGACGCTCTCTATTATGCATACGTTAACTTGTTTTCTTAATACTTCCTACATATAATTTCCTCAGAGTTTTGGTAATCTGTATGATTTTAAGTTAATATTTTCCGCTGAATAAGTCTTAACATAGATTTGTTATGCTAGGAAGTTCTAAAAAATCTCTTTGCTCCTAAAAACATACTTCTTAATTCTTGGTTTTGTGGAGAGGATATCATTTGTCAGAACTGTAGGTGTTAATTTTCCTTCTTCACTACATTCACTAATCTCCATTGCTACCACAGAGGTTTGTTCTTTCCTCCAACATTTCAGAATGATGATATGGCATACCTGTTCTGATCTTCTCTTAATTTTTTTTTTCTAATTCTGCATATTATCCCGGGTACTTTTTAAATGATTTCAAATGAAGCCTACCATTTAGCCAAAAAATGTGTTTTCTACTGAGGCAACCACAATTAAAACCTGCTATCTACCCTTAAATTCTGACCTTGTACTTCTTTTATACACTGTTTGTTGTGTACTTAAATTACCTTTACCTTTACATGACAAGAGCCCCCTGCCAACTTAAACCTGAGACTTTCTGTTGTCCTTTGGAAAGATGGCAAGCATTTCTAGTTGCTGAAATCTTTCAGCTGCACATTTTGCTAAGACAGATATCCTCTCTGCGCCTATGTTTTATATTTCAGCGTTACTGTATTACAGGTGTACGAAAATAGCTATATTCTTTACTAGTGACACAAATCCATTCTTCTGCAGACAGTATTCTACATGCATTCTAATTTTTTTGTTTGTTTGTTTTTACAGCGAACCAATATATTCCTCATGCACTTACTTGTATGCAGAGTTTCTGGATTACCTTTTCTAGTATCACTACCTGTTCTGTCTAAAGTGCTTTGCTTCCAGGTGTCTGCCTTATTCATACTGTTTGCTTTTGTCAGAAATGTTACCTTCTAGAGATACTCTTATGAGGAAATTCTTTCATCTTGTCCATTAGAACTACTTTTTATTACATTAACCACACTATCATTTTTGGTTTAATTTTCATCATTTAAGACATGACTCTGGATGCCCTTCAAGAGTTTTTGTTTTGATATAGAACTGATAACATTTAACCTTGGAGTTTTCTTTTTTTGACTCCATAGATATTGGTCTGCACAATTGATTCAGCCACATTTTCTAAAATTTTAAAACTCTTCTTATCAACTTGGTTTTATTGAATGTCAAGATCTATCATGGGTAAAATATGGATCTCTGTTGTTTTCATTATACACTTCTTTTTTTTTTACAATTCAGGTTTTGTTGACTATAATATCATCATCATCATCATCTCTATCAGCCCTCATGTTACCACTTTTACATGGGTATGGAATGTTGCATTCACTGTTACCCACCTTTATCAATTCAGAGCCACTCTCCCTCAACAATAATGCTTGACTGTCGCAGTTCTTCTCTCATGCACCCCATCCTTCTTTTGGCTGGGCGTCCTTGTCTCCTCACTTCCTCTTGCTTTCTTCCTTACTTTCCTAAATCTTCTTTATCAGATAATCTTCTGCTTTCCTGAACATTTGACTAAACCATTGTGATCTGTTATCCTTGACCTTCTGTGCAGTTTTGGCTACTTTGACTTATATAGCTATTAACTAATAGGCAAGTACTAGGCTAGCTGCCCAAGTGGGCCATTGTAAGCCTAGCTAATTTCTGTATCAAGGGTGAGAATCAAACCCTGGACCTTGTGACTACAAAGTCAACGCCATAGCTATTAAACTGACCCCCAACCCCTTTATGCTCTGATGTCATCATTTCTCTTTCTGCCTCTTAGTGTGCATCCTACTGCCAGTATCATGTACATCATGCCTACTGCCTCGGACATCTTCAGCTGTACCACCTTCACTGTCAGTACTTTTGTAGCATACAGGCGATATGATCACACCATTGTTTCTTTGGCATTCTTCTGTCACACACTACTCATGATACTTTGTGCCACTTGGCTGCAGCACCTCTGATTCTGGCTTTGACCCTCTAGTTCAGACTTCTCTTTTCTCAATCACACTTTCAAGATGCTTGACACTGTTAACCTGTTGTACTATTCCTTTCTGACTTAATTTTCTTCTGAGTTTTCCAGTTTGGTGCCATAACCATTGTGTTGTCAGTAACTGGTCTCATTCCATTTATCTTCAGTTTTGCATTTTATTGCCCTATTGAGAGTTGCTACTGCTGCTAAGAGCAAGCACAGAGTGTTCTTCAGCTACATCAGAAACCTTAATAGGTAATATCCAGTGATGTTTGGAGGTAATACATGGCAACAGCACTTACTTGTCTCCTGAGGATATAGTAGACATATCAGCAAGCAGATTCACCTCTGACATTTCTTCCCTGTCTAACATCTTATTAGCAAACTCACACCAGCCCCTCTGATCATCAACAAGCAAGTCCTGAATGCTCTGTCCAAGGCTAAAAACACTTGTCTATGTGTCTTGATAATGTGCCAGGCTACCTACTTATCAGTAACAGATACTGTCTAGATGACTCACTGCTAAACCTATTCAACCTCATCCCCCTCCGCTGGATTTATATCAGAGGAATGGAGAACTGCAGAAGTTATCCTGCTCCACCATGGAAGATCCACTAGTGATTCAGGAAACTATAGACCTGTAATTATCACTAGCCTTATCTGCAAAGCAATGGAATTCATTATCATAATTATTGACCTTATTAACAAGGACAAAGGCAGTCTACAAGCCCTGGATCCAAGTTATTTTAGTTTTTTTAACAACAGATCCTGCCACTTG
Organism: Protopterus annectens; assembly: GCF_019279795.1. Lineage (NCBI taxonomy): Eukaryota > Metazoa > Chordata > Ceratodontiformes > Protopteridae > Protopterus > Protopterus annectens. Next base: position 1,249,269,099 of record NC_056728.1, on the reverse strand, counting down.
AGCCTAGTGGGCTTCTTTCAACATGTCGCTCATTTATTAGACTTGATCAAATTGCTTCACATTACTTACTGGCCAAGCTCTCTGACACCATTTCCCATTCTAGCATTATCAGCAAGCTAATGAAACTCAATATAACCCCCTAAGTTACCTGACTGGATAGCAGGCTGACTGACAGAATTCAGTCTACTAGTGTGGGAGGCATGCTGTCTCTCTTTCTTTCTCTCTCTCTCTCTCTCTTCAAAAAAGTATTTAACATCAGTACCCTCCAGGGACCAGTTCTAAGACCACTTCTCTTTTGTATTTACTTCTCTGATAAACCAAGGAAAAAAAGCCGACAAACTATTGAAACACAAAACCAAGTCAGCAGCACCAAGACCCACCTCAGGAAATATCAGGAATCCAAAAAATATAAAATGAAACAATTTATTGAAGCGCTTTTCATTGCTTGTAATGTAACAACTTCTTCAGAAAAAGTACACAGTTTCAAACAGCAGTTTATAAGTAATTGAGGCATGTCACATGGTGACCACACCTCCAGTAAATCAAATTCTTAAAGAAACATTTACTAAAAGACCACATGTATTCATAAAACCTAAATACAAAAGCTGCAAGTTTGTCAAGATAAAAATATTGTTCAAAACTATTATAAATAGTTATACAGATGGCATTAAACTGTTAAACTCAAACAATAACATAATTAGACTAAACTTCAAAATTACGGTACAACCAATCGGGTGTATTACTCTAAAGTATTATAGAGCTGAAATAAATAGAATTATGTTCAAGCATAATACCAATTACCGTCTCAGGCTTCTTAGTTTCAGAAGACAGGCGATGTTACAAGCATCATTTAGACGTGGTACAACTAATGCATTCAAACGGATTTGCCATTCCAGCTCGTATTCCTCTAAAAGTAAATTCAGTGGTCCACCTCTTAAATTAGCTTGAACTTGATCTATAGCTTTAAAAATAAATTTATGGCCCACATTGTTTGCTATATGTCTTGCTAATGGGTTGTCAATTTTATTGACTGAAATAGCATAGGTGTGTTCATAAACCCTGTCCCGCAGTCTACGTTCAGTCTTCCCCACGTAGAATGTGGGACAGCAGACACATCTTGCTATATAGACTACCAGTCTAGAATTATAGTTGAGTTTAAATTTAATCTCATACTTGTTGTCACCTATACAAAGTGTATTGCCCACTTCCATGAATCTACACATCCTACAAGATTCACACAAATTCATTCCAGCATACCTATGTGTTTTAAATTGTTGCCCCCCACATTCAAGTAGATTTTTAAGGTTGTGGCCTCTACGAAAAACAATATTCGGAACTCGACCTAGTTTACTGAATAGTGAAATGTCACTCAAAATAAACTGCCAGTTTTTACATAAGATACGTTTAACTTGGCCACTATCATTGCTAAAGGTAGTAATGAATCCACTTTTGAAGTTAGGGGCTGAAGTTTGTGATGAAGTTTGTGTTGGGACAAGTACACTGTTTTGACAATCTACCATATGAGAAACTGTAGTGTCCTGTTCTAAACTGTTTAACCCAAGGATGGGAGAGACAGTTCCAAGTTTTCTTTTGTTAGAGACTTCACTGACTAAAGTTCCAATCAGGTCCCTAGGATACCCACGCTTTTCAAACATCTTCCTAAGTAAATCACACTCTTGATGGAAATCAAGTTCAAGTGTGGTCATTCTAGCTGCCCTTATCAATTGGCCTTTTATAATGGACTGCTTCTGATGGAACGGGTGGCAGCTAGAAAAGTGTAGGAATGAGTTACAGTACGTGGGTTTTCTAAAAATCTGTGATACATACCCCCTGTTGGCTTTATCTTTTGAAAGTTTCACATCTAAATAGTCAATCGTAGCTGTATGGAATGTTGATGTAAATACAAGAAAGTCAGTTGTGGAATTCAGAAATGAAATAAAAATTTAGCCTGGATGCTATCTCCATTAAATAACACGAAGATGTCATCCAGGAAACGGGTGTAGTAAACAAGGTTCGCCCTGAAGTGCTCAGCTTTAAAAACAAAAGTTCTTTCCCAATACGCCATCACTAAATACATCTATACCACACTTAGAGGGCATAGAATGGGTGAGTCTTTTGCTTAAATCTAAGAAAGCTCCTTCACATGAAATTACTTTAGTGGAGTCTTTACTAGATATCATTCTCACTAATAACTATTTTTTATTTGATAAGGATTTTTATTTACAGAAATGAGGGGTTGCTATGGGTTCGTCCTGTGGTGCCAGCTTTGTCAATTTAGTGATGTGTACTACCTCTGTTAACCTGCACAAGAGTAGCACAAACAGACAGCCGAGGAGCCCCCACCATCTTTCTCAGGACAGGTACAGTCTATCCTCCCTTGCAAGCCTGTCAGACACCTGAACTGCTAATAAAACTAGGGTAATCTGAATGGTAGTCAGGTCTCTAGTCTTCTGCATCATCAGGCTGGTACTTTCTGCACATTCATTCACAAAATTGTTGCATTCTTCAAGATGTGTACCTCCTATTTTGTTGTAGTAATGAATTAAATGTGACATATGCCCTAGAGACATGTTTTTGATTACCCTCAATATTTTGAGCTTCCCTTCTTACCATTCACAAAAATAACTTTAAAGAAATACTGAATTTTATTATCAATAACATGCAAAGACATCCATATCTCTCATGCCCCATTTCATACTTTCTTATTATCATAAACTTCGTTAATATTGTATACTCCATCACATTGTAAGGCATTTATGTTCTTTATCTTTGTAGCCAAAAACTGTGCATTCACTTTTTCTTTTTCTTTTCTCTTTTAACTGCACATTCAAATTCTGAATAAGTATTCCACTCTGTGAAACAAAAAAAAGCTTTTCTTATCACATTCAGTAATAAATCTTTCAGGTAAAAAAAGTCTTGAAAGTCACCTTGCAAAATGTTTTAGTTCCCAAGTAAATTAAAATCCTAGCATCATCTACTGTGAAACCTAAGGGCAAAATTTCACTTCTATTAACAACTATGCCTTTTTTACTGTCAATTCTTACACTAAAACATATTTTATTAAGCCTCCTTTTACCATATTCCCTTTCTGATGAACTTGTGAACCACCATGTAAACCAACTCTAGAGCAGTTGCCACCTGCTCTTAGAGAACCTCAAACACAAACCAGTTTCAAAGAATATTTCCATACTCCTTTTCTTAACTTCAGTGTCTGTTCCTGCTCTTCCTCTCCTGGTTAATCAGTTCTTCATCATATTACTTCCTTCTCTCAAACCACAAAGTATCTCTTTTCATCAGTAACTTTAGACGTTTGCTCTTTTTATGACTGTTGATGTGAATCACTCACCTTTTCTTTTCTGTAACCTTGATTATGTGAATTAATAATGCAGTTATCAATTAACCATTCTTTTGCATTCAGTCCATTACATTTCTACAATTTCTTATGAATCTCTGTCAACATTTAGATCTATTTGTCTGCTTGTACTCCTGTTCCCATTCTTCTACACCTATGTACCCCAAATTCTACCCTTACTGCAATCCCCCTTTTCATTATGTGTCCTTTTTGGCACAACTGCTACCTATCATAGTCACCTAGGCTATGTTGCATCTCTGATCACTAATTTTCAAATGTTGTTGTACTCACAAAGGGTCTATTATAATCTCTTTGTATGTTTTTCTGTCACTAAATATGTTTTTGGAACTTCTTCCCACATGCTTCTACTGAAAAGGGATTTTGTATGACCTAGTTATAACTCAGCGGTAACTAAATGCAAATAAATAAATAAATAAATAAATAATAAATAGCTTGTACCACTACATCTAACTTTATTTCCACCCTTTCTCTTGTACCTTTCTTTGTTCTGCAGTCCTTTATTTTTATTTCATTTTGGTTTAGTTTTATAAAGTTATCCACCACAGTCTTTCTTGCAGCCCTGTAGGAGTGCATGTCTTAGAACCGGCTACTCCACTGAGCAGGCATATTCCTGTTTTACCAAACTAACAATATCCCACTCCACCTGAAAGTTGTCTTTACTGTCAGCAGCTTGAAGCAGCTCTCCTTCTGACCTGTTGTGTGAAGAACTAAAGCAAAATGCTAATACTTTGCTGTATGATAATGGCTCTTTATCTTTCAGTTCTCCTTCATTAAGCATTTGATTGACAACTTTGTTAAGCCCTCATTTTGCAGCTTCTGTAATATTTAATACTCCATCTCTTCAAAATTCAAGCATCTGAGATCAAACGATCGAAGTTTTGAAACTTTGAAAATGTAATAAAAAAAATATATATTTTTTTATATTTCCCCCCACACCCCCTGCTAAATAAATATACCAACTTCAAAATTACATTACATCGAGGAAAACAGTAAATTTCCTGTTCAGCACTGTATGGTGATCTCCATTCAAAATGTTTAAAGTTTAAAAATTTCAGTCTTATTGTCCTGGCCATTTGAAGTTTGAAGTTTCGAAACTTCAAGCTTCTGAAGGGGATCCATATATATACAATTCAAAATCCCTTTCAATGTTGGTCATTATATTACAATAATTTAAATTCTTATACCTTACAATGTCATCATAGTGGTTGCCATACCGTAATAATTTTAGTTTGCCTTTTTCTTTTCCTCGTAGAATTCAGCTTGTGTCCTTATAATATGACAAAGCATCGACATCAAAAACTGGTTCTTTCTCTGCATTTATTTGCATTAAAAATGTTATGACGCAGTAGCTTTTTACTTTTAAGGAGTCCATAAAACTAGTGCAAATGTTTCTTTCTAACTTAATTTCTGTGATTTTGGAGTACTGTAAGGTAAAAAACTCATTTTATGTCCATGTACATATTTGTAATATGTTACTTACCTGGAGAGGAAAGTTTGTGTTCTCGGAAGTCAGTGTTATGCAGTTGCCGGCCTTTTCATCTCAGCAATATGAACTCTCTCTCTCTCTCTCTCTCTATATATATATATATATATATATATATGTGTGTGTGTGTGTGTGTGTGTGTGTGTGTGTGTGTGTGTGTGTGTGTGTGTCTGTGTGCATAAACAAAGCAATAGTTCAAAAGACATCATTCATGCTGACTACAAATTCTTCACTACAAAGGTAAAGTTAACAGAGAACATACTGGTCAGTACATAGTTACTGATGGTCATAAACAAGGCAAATCCTTAGGGATGGGAATATACTTTGGTGTGGACAGTTCTGCTATTAAAAGCATTGTCAGAAACAATTGGAAGATTCTTAAAGTACTGCAGCCATCTTTGCAGTTGTGGGTGAGAGCCGTTATTGATAACAGCAGAGGTGACAACTTGAAAAGTTTATTAGAAAGGAAAGAACGCAATTCCATTATTCAGTGATTTCATAGAAATAGCCACTATTATATGTAATAATGAAAAAGAAGTAGAAAGTTAAGACCTGAAATGGTATTTTAGAATCTTCTTGTTAGGACAGATTGAAGATGATAATAGTTAAACATAATGAAAATTTTTGAAATGTGGTTTTTGATGATTTGAAAAATGTCTATTGTTATGGAAAAAAATGTTGAATCTTCCTTCCTCCTTTATATGTATATTATAAATATGTTAAAATTAATAAAATTATTTGAAAAAAAAAAACAGAAAGGAATGAACACATTGAAAAAGAAAGGGCCAAGCAGAAAATGAAGGGAACATATGCCTGTATTTTTTTGTGGTACTTACAGGTTCATTGCTAATAGCCCGTATTATTTTGCTTAGAAAACAGGGAAAACATATGGTACTAAACAACATTTCAGTTCTAGTGGTAAGAATGTTGTTTATGCTGCTGTGTGTATCTCCTGTAATTCTTTTTTAATGTTGGCCTCCTGGGCAAGACATTTCAGCAAATGGTACAAAATTGTATAAATGCTATAAGAAGTAAGGATAATTACCATTCTGCATTATGTACACATTTTAAGAAATTTGTGTTTTATGTTGGGGAGATTATAAGTACTTCTTAAAAGGGAGGAGATGTTGAGCTGTTGCTTGACAGGAGGGAACTTTTCTGGCAACTTGAGCTGGCAGCTAATATTGCCCTGCCTCTCCCATGACTTGAATACATTTATTAGTATAAAGTCTGAACTGAAAAATAGGAGACTGAAGTAACAATATCTTCATCCTGTGTTATGGATACTTTTTGGTGGAGTAACAAACATATTAGGCTTACAAGCAAGCAGTTTTAATGCTCAGTTCCTTGCATTAACTTGAACTGTGCTGTTATTTTATGTTAATTATTTTTACAAATATATTCTTATGTGCATTAACTTTAGGAAGTGGCATGCTTGTGAGCTGGAATGAGTGGTGATTGGTGAAAAGTGAGCATGTGATTTACAACAAACTTTATGTAAACTTTGTTGTGTTCTACAATGTTCAGCAGTCTGATGATGCCCATTGGGAGTGAAAGGACAAAAGCTCTAATTAATAAACCATCCTTTTTGGAGTAAATTGCTGTACTAGATTGTAAGGAGACATTAAGTATGTCAACCTCTTCAGCTGCCTCCAAGTCTATATCATAGGATCATAGCTGGTTACTAAGCTAATGGCCTCAAGGTCCTTATAAACCTAACCAAGTTCAACCCATGTTCCCAAGGGTGCCTAGTTCAAGCAGATACTAAAATCAGTGCCTATTAACCCTGTCCCAGAGGGATACAGGTGGAACCCCTGGGGTGAATTTCCTGTTATCCATCCAATCATCCAAATTATGCTTAAATAGGGCCAATGGGGGGGTGTTGTTTAACATTAATAGTAAGCTTATTCCAAAATGGGGGCAACCTCTGTGAGACAAATCTGTCTCTCCAGCAAGTTCTGTTGCTATCGTATACCAGGTTAAGGTCCTCTGAGTGAGTGACCTGTGCACCATTTGACTTGTGAATGTGCAGCATTTCCATTAAAGCTGGGTCAGAGACTGCTCTATATGCAAGGCACAGGTCGCCTCTGAGCAGTCTGTACAACACAGAGTAAAGTGACGATTTCACTCTGTCTGCATAAGACAGTTGTTGAAGACCCTGAATTTTCTTTGCAAAAAACCTTTGCGGTCTCTCCAATTGCTACAGGTTTTTGGAAAGGAACATATCAAAGGAGCATTGTACTCTATGGAGGTAGTGCCCTTACTTATGAGATGAGAAAAATAAAATGCCCTTCTTACCACTGTGGAGACATGTTGATAGAAGTTAAGGTTGCTATCAACCAGTGTGCTTTGACCTCACACCACTGACTGTGTGCATAGGGTACTGCTATTGATGTGGTAGCCTGCAGAAACATCACCCTTGCCAAAGGGGATGATAATGAATTTTTTGCATTAAGTTTAGACCATGATTTTAGCACTAGTCATTAGTCTGTGTAAGACCTTCTTGCAGGATGTTGACATCACTAGGGGTTTCAATGATCTCTCCCAGTTTGCAGTCATCAGCAAATGTTGTCAGCCACAGTCCTTTAGTTTTAACCTGTACTTTGGAGAAGTAGATTCCAAACAGTAGAGGTCCCAGAATCAATTCCTGTGGAATACCACTGGTTAGGGGTCGAGGAGGTGGAATGCCCTGTTTGGAGGAGGTGGTGTCCCCAATTTTGAGGATCATCTATGCATTGTGATGAAAATTTCCATTTGTAGGGAACATGAAAGGTTTTGTGGTGGCCTTTGTTAATCTGGCATTGGTGAGGTTTTATGCCTGAAATCTGAGGACACCACCAGTAGGTCACAATATAACTTGGGAGGTGCTGCAGGATGTGTTGATGGTGTTGGTGCAACATTGTCTTGACACCTATAATGGTTGCCTGGCGCATGTCCTTGTGTTACAAGCAGAGTTGCACTGCTGTCTGGCCCTGCTCATTGGGCCACCAGTAGCTGGGCCCAGCATAGAGGGCAGATATGGAAGTAAATGAGCTCTGGCTGATTTTGCCCTGGGCAGTGAGAACATCTGCTGTCACCCCACCCTTTTCCTCTCATAATGGCATTATACCTCCTTGTAATTGAAATCCCTTGTCAGATTGTAGTCCAGTTTTATTCCTTACCTATTGTCATATCCCTCTATTTCCCTGTGTTTTTTTGTGCTCCTCACCACTTTTTGTATCAGCACTAACCCCATGTTGGTAATTGCCTGTGTTTTATGTTTTCTTGACTCTTCCTGCTAAGTTCCCTTTAGCCTCTTTCCTGTCCACACCTTCCCTGTACTCTTTTTGGAAAAAATGAAAATGGACATCTATCCCACAAAAAAGTACCCCGTATGCTTCCCAGCCTCCCTCCACTTCTGTGTATTCATCTCTAGCTTTTCCCTCTTTCTGAATGTTATACATACCTATTTCATTTCTATTTATAACAGTACATTGATAGGAACTGTCACAAAAGGAAATATTGCCAGTCCAGCTTGCTGGAATTTTGTAAATAAATATATGTAATTTGTGAATATTAATATGATTTATAGAGAAGTGTGACAGAAGGAGACACTGCCAGCCCAGCTATCTGGAATTTTGTAAATAATTATGTCATTTGTGAATATTAACATGATTCATATGTTTGTGTTACAAATGTATTACAACTGTATGTTGCCTATATATCCAACTGCTGCCACAGAAGTGTGTGAAAAGGGTTTGTACAGTAAAGAGGTGTGGCCACAGTGTATCCTGCTGGAAAAGAATAGAACTGTATATAAACTATTGTAAATGTGTAAATGTATATGTTTTAACAGTGGGAATTGGCACATGGTTAACTTGCAAAACTTCAGTAAAATAGTTGAAATTAAATTGTTTTATAACTGTGCCATAAAAGAGATGCTATCATTCAGTTTCAGTGCAGAAAGGAGACTGGATGTCTAAAACTAGGGAGCCTTCTTCATTGTTTTGTGTTTTATTGTTTTATGTCTTCCAGCAGTTGCAAACATCTGAAGGCTATGTACTTTCACAGGGAGATGCTAAATGTTAGTGGTTTCTAGCAATGTGTTTTGAGCCTGGGAATTGAAGTTAGGTGACAAAAAGTGATATCATGATGCAAGTATCCCAGCTGTAATATTTGATATTAATTTAAGAACTCTCTGAGAGAGAAAGAGACTGTACATTTTGTATTTTGTCCTTGACCTAACAAGACCAGCTGGAAACATCAACTCACCACATCTGCACTTGTCTTGCTGTAATAGTAAGTTTCTAGGGTATAGTAATTATTTTAGATTCAATAAGGAATATACTTTGAGACTGTCCTGCAATGTTGTTTTAAATATTTCCTGTGATTTTGAACTCTGAAATCACTGTGAATGCATATTTAGTATTGTCTTGTTCTTTTATTATTTAGTATTAAATATATTTAAACCTTTCAATTGTGGCTGGTCTGTCTAGAAATATTTAAGCTCTTAGAGTACTGTCATATCTATTTGGTTATACTGTGGGCCACTCCTAATAGCCTGGGTCTTGGTCAAACTATCATTTCAATTAATAGTAACATTACACAGTAGAGTTGGACCCCTTTTGTTAAGGAAAAAGTAGCTGATAAAGAGTTGGCTGGTGGCAGTGATAACTACCTTATAGTCAGGGCAAAAGAGGGTATAGCTAGTAAACCTGTGCCAGCTTTTCACAAGTGTGTGTGTGTTTGTGCATAAATCAAATCTTAAAGTGTGTGTGCCAGCTACTTGTGCATGGACACAAAGCACTGGTTGAACAGAGAGGGTGCTGGAGGTTTTGGTTTGGCCACTCAGCTGTGATCTCAACCCTATACCTGGGCCAGTGGGGAGTCTTATTGGGGATCTGAAGAAAGAGGGAGAAACCAGCCGTAGACTGGTCTCTGTGTGCTCTTAAGGGCAATTTTACTTTATTGTGTGTGTACTTGTCATCCTTCCAGTGTGTATGTTCCTCACTGTTGCCAGTGGTGAGGATTGAGGCTCCTTGATTACTGGGCCAGTGTTGGGGCATCACAGGGACTTTGCGGTGAAGCCCTTGTTTATTTTTATTTCTATTTGTTTATTTACATTGATCAAGTTATTCATACGGTTATGTTCTAATACACCGAGTTCTAAGGAAAACACTGCAATAAAATTAGATACAGCATCAATAATGGTCTTATACAAATATTTCTAAGGAAACACTACATTAAGAACTGCAATAATATACAGTAATGGTCTAATTATTGAGTTCTAAGTTAACATGACATTAATATAAAGACATTTTGACAGTTTATCCAACATTAAAGTAGTACAACTTGATATTACATTTTGAAGAAAAGGATGTAGTGTAGGGTGAATATGAAGAAATAATGTAAAAGTGGAAAAAGTAGTTGGGGAATGATGAGAAGAAAAAATGAGAATTTAGGGAAATTTGAGGAAAAAAGAGGTGAGAAAGTGCAGCTTTGTAAGTGATTGTGTTTTGTGCTTAAGACATCTATAAGTCAGGTGTCTTACAGACATGGAAGTGGATTGAAGGCTTCAGATTATTCTGGTGTGTTTTTATCCTGAAGCTACCATAGTAAATGCACTGTTTTTTATGTTTTTCCCTATTGCTTGCTCATTTCATATTATATGATACACATTATGTTCTTGATATTTAAGTTTGTATAATATATATTATGTATTTATTAGCACCATGTGCTTACCCACTTGGCCTGGGTCACTGGCTGAAAAGAATCCTCAGTTGCAAACATCTGAATTCTATGTACTTTCACAGGGAAATGCTAAATGCTAGCGGTTTCTAGCAATGGATTTTGAGCCTGGGAATTGAAGTTAGGTGACAAAAAGTGATGTCATGATGCAAGTATCCCAGCTGTAATATTTGATATTAATTTAAGAACTCTCTGAGAGAGAAAGAGACTGTGCATTTTGTATTTTGTCTTTGACCTAACAAGGCCAGCTGGAAACATCAACTCACCACATCTGCACTTGTCTTGTTGTAATAGTAAGTATACTATTACAAAATCCCATGTATCCATTTAAGAATCATTAAATAAGAAAAAATAAATAAAATAACAAGCCTGGTATCTTGACAGCATTTCATGTGTCTCTTGTATTGCATCGTTATGCACACAGATTTCATACTAGATAGTATTTTGCTTTAAAAAATTGTAAAACACAAGTTGTCATGATTTGTTTGTTTCTAAATATTTGTCACCATCTTCTACCTTTTAGATATGCTTTCTCCAGTTAAACGAAGTAATTAAAACTTTAAACATGCATGTCTAGCTGTATTCCTAGGCTGGAGTGTAATTACCATTCTGTTCAAAAATTACAGCAGCTTAATGTAGTTTCACTATGGATCAGTGACCTTTCTCTGTCACTGCCAGTGTAAACACTTGTGCTTCAATATAGTAAAGCGCAGGCTTTGTGGTACAGCAAAGAAAATGACAGAGTTAGAAGAAGTCTGTCTGATATACATTTTAGTTTAAATATGCAGTCTCCTTAAAAGAATGAAAAGGGCACTAAGTTTACTAAAATTGTTTGTATGTTTGCTGAGAATGCTCAGGTTTATTATCAAGGTCTTGGAACTGAAGACTTAACATACTCAAAAACTCAGTCCAGAGCTTGACATGCTAATGACTCTGAAAACAATGTCAATCTATAGACAGCAGTTAGGAAACAGCAGAAATAACAACAAATATGGAGTAGAGTCCCATTAGTATGCAAGATCTGTGTTAATGGCTGCTTCAGTGAGGTACAGAAGGCCAATACAGAAATCATATTTCTGAGTGAAATATCATTCATTTTTTGTAACATATAGATGGCTGTTGGGAATAACAGTAATAGAACAACTTAATTCTATATATTACAATTCCATCTCTAAATACTACCAGCAAATTCATGTGTGACCATCCATCAAGGGTCCAGATCTGTATGAAATTGGTCTGGCTGCTGAAATGAGGAACAGTGAAGCTATGAATATCCATGCAAAATCAGTGAGAACATGCTGCCATGATGTAATACTTTATGAGTAGTATTAAAAGTATTAATTAAGTTTATGTTCTTGTAGGTTCTCTTTAAGGTGCATGGACTTGATCTTGTGAGAAAGTTAACAATGAAGTTATAAACAAAAGTCTATATGTTGACTACTATGTTATCAATGAAACCACAGGGTTTGAGGGGGGTATAGATTCAAACCTGGACAGCAAGACTCTCTGTGTCTGCTGTTTTGTCACAGCCATAGTGCTCTCATTTGGCTCTTTGGGATTTCCTGGGACTGGTAACCCCACTAAACCTAAGACTGAAAAAAATGGCCTTCAGAAATTTTCTGAAGCTGAGCACAAAAAATGGGTCTTCAAAAGAACTGAACTGTAGCAATGAGAGCTTATGCATGCTCCATGCTATGGTTAACGTACTATATGTATTCAGTTCATCACTCACAACTTCAGCCTCACTTTTTTTGTTTTTGATTGGCAGTCCTTAATGGTGTCCCGTGACAACATACTCCCAGAACACCCTGCTCTAGATAGGCTAGAGTTCCTGGACAATGTTTTTGTTGCTTATTTTGCAGGGCTAAGTCCCAGACTTTGAAGAGCGCTTTGAGTTTTTTGATTAATCAGAGCTTGCTGTTAGTGTTAAATTGCACAGACATGGTGAGGAAGTTTTTTTTCTTGGAGATAAAGTAGCTTGTTTTTTAGATACAAATGTTGCTGGTAATCTTTAATTCTGCCTTTAAAGAAGATATATTTGTGTTTTTAGGTGAATCATGAAAAACATTTGTAGAAGTTACAGGAGAGGCAAGGAGAATATGAATGGTTTGAGTGGCAGGTCACTAAGAGAGGGTACTAGGATACTCACAAGAAAAACAATGGATACTGAGTTTGTATAAGGGCTAAGAATGTGGTTTGTAAGTTTAGTGAGTGGATCTGTTTTAGATTTGCATGAGATTATGCTTAGAGAAAAAGTTGTTAATGTCATGCCTAGTGTGAATAAAGAGATTAATGCTAAAGTCACAAAAAATTGTCATATGTTTTGTAGGTATGTGTGACTTGAATCATTTTCCTGATGAGTTCTTTAATCTTCTTTGGGGAGGCATGACAGGTTACTGAAACATGAAGTAGGGAAGTGTTTTCTTGCATTAAATGGACAAGGATCCATTTATGATCAGCATCATTAGAGAAGTTTGTTTGGCAGATAGGTTGTAGTTCTAGATGGTTTTTGTGTAATAAGGAGTGCCACCCCCAATTTTACCACCAGGGTGAGTATTAAAGGTACAAGAATAGGTAGAGAAATAAGAGGTAAGACGTACAATGCATAACCTAGGGCTTTGTAATAGCTACACAGTCTGGGGAGTTGAATTACATAAATGCAAAGAGTTGTTTGAGTTGATTTTAAATGCTATCTACACTAATTAGTCAGTATGAGTTGGTCTGAGGGCTGTGATAACTACTGTAAGAGAGAGGATCTTGGTTTGTTTCTTTTAGTATGAAATTGGAGAGGAGACAAATAAGTCTTATGAAGAATTCTAGAAATTTATAATATAACTGATGAGTGCTATAGTTCAGAGGTACCCTGTTTTGGCAATTCAGAGGGCGTCATGTGGATAAGTGCTGACATGGAATTTTGAATGGGGTATGTGTGTCGTTGGGGGGAAGGATGTAAACTGTGCTGTAGATAAGGGGAGCACTGCAAGACTCCCTGTGAGTAGGAAAGAGGTGGGTTGGAGTAGTGTCCAGTTTAGTGGGGAATGATACATTTGTGAATGAATGAATACACAACTAAATAAATAAATAAATAAAACAAAGGCCTTTGGTACTCATTAGAAACTTATGTCAGGACTTTCCTACTGGCAAATCAACCACAGTAACCTCAGCCCCACAGAGCTAACAATGCATTTCTGTTGCACTGGTGTCTGTTAGTAAATAAAATGTCAAATAGTAATTTTAACCAAAAAATAACAAAAATAGCAGTCCAGCCCACAGTCCCATATCACCAATACTGGACTGTGGGCTGTACTGCTATTTTTGTTATTTTTTGGTGTCTGTTAGTATCTAAGGTGATTGTTATAGTTTCAATAACCACTGGCTGTAGTTATAAAAACACAGAAAACTTTTTCTTTTTTTTAAGTCCTTAGGTTTGGTTTGAGGTATCAGTCTGCGGAGCTCTCAGGGTGCCAGATGAGCTTGCTGTGGTACTTAGCACCATATCAGACTCAGAATCCTCATCTGGGAAAAAATGGATCTCTATTTCCATTCTTCAGATAGCAGCAATGCTACTGTGAAAGATTTTCCTTAGCCAGCTAGAATACAGTCTGCCAATATCTGTTACCTCAAAGGGAAATACTATCTGCCTTACAAACCATTCCCAACCTCATCTGCAGGTTCATAACACTCACCTCTGTAAAGGAACACCCCAGCTTTATCCTGGCAAAAGCCAGTTAAAGTCCTGTAGAATAGAGGACTCAGTGTCTTATCAGCTTCCCTGTTACTTTAACTGACCAGTTTTAGAAAGGTTCCAAACTCTTGATGGGCAGCTTTCCACCAGTACCACTACCTACCACATCAGAACTTACCACCAGTACCACTACCTACCACATCAGAACTTACCATCAGTACCTCTACCCACCACATCAGAACTTAACATCAGTACCTCTATCCACCACATCTGAACTTACCATCAGTACCTCTACCCACCACATCAGAACTTACCATCAGTACCACAATCTACCACATCAGAACTTACCATCAGTACCTCTGCCCACCACACCAGAACTTAACATCAACATCGCTACCTACCACATCAGAACTTAACATCAGTACCTCTACCTACTACATCAGAACTTAACATCAGTACCCCTACCTAATACATCAGAACCTACCATCAGTACCTCTACCCAGCACATCAGAACTTCCCATCAGTACCTACACCCACCACATCAGAACGTACCATCAGTACCGCTATCTACCACATCAGAACTTACCATCAGTACCTCTACCCAGCACATCACAACTTACCATCAGTACCTCTACCCAGCACATCAGGACTTACCATCAGTTCGTCTATCCACCACATTAAAACTTACCATCAGTACCTCTATCTACCACATCTGTACTTACCATCAGTATCGGTACCTATTACATCAGAAGTTACCATGAGTACCTCTACCCACCACATCAGAACTTACCATCAATACCGCTACCTACCACACCAGAACTTACCATCAGTACCACTATCGATCACATCAGAACTTACCATCAGTACCTATAACCCACCATATCAGAACTTACCATCAGTACCTCTACCTACCACATCAGAACTTACCATCAGTACCTCTATCCACCACATCAGAACTTACCATCAGTAGCACTACCTACTCCATCAGAACTTACCATCAGTACCTCTACCCACCACATCGGATCTTACCATCAGTACCTCTACCCACCACATCAGAACTTACCATCATTACCTCTACCCACCACATCAGAACTTACCATCAGTACCTCTAGCCACCACATCTGAACTTACCATCAGTACTTCTACCCACTGCATCAGAACTTACCATCAGTACCCCTAGCCACCACATCTGAACTTACCATCAGTACCTCTACCCACCACATCAGAATTTACCATCAGTACCCCTAGCCACCACATCTGAACTTACCATCAGTACCTCTACCCACCACATCAGAATTTACCATCAGTACCCCTAGCCACCACATCTGAACTTACCATCAGTACCTCTACCCACCACATCAGAACTTACCATCATTACCTCTACCCACCACATCTGAACTTACCATCATTACCTCTACCCACCGCATCAGAACTTACCATTAATACCTCTAGCTACCACATCTGAACTTACCATCAGTACTTCTAGCCACCACATCAGAACTTACCATCAGTACCCCTAGCCACCACATCTAAACTTACCATCAGTACCTCTACCCACCACATCAGAACTTACCATCATTACCTCTACCCACCACATCAGAACTTACCATCATTACCTCTACCCACCACATCTGAACTTACCATCAGTACCTCTACCTACCACATCAGAACTTACCATCATTACCTCTACCCACCACATCAGAACTTACCATCATTACCTCTACCCACCGCATCAGAACTTACCATCAGTACCTTTAGCTACCACATCTGAACTTACCATCAGTACCTCTAGCTACCACATCTGAACTTACCATCAGTACTTCTAGCCACCACATCTGAACTTACCATCATTACCTCTACCCACCACATCAGAACTTACCATCATTACCTCTACCCACCACATCAGAATTTACCATCAGTACCCCTAGCCACCACATCTGAACTTACCATCAGTACCTCTACCTACCACATCAGAACTTACCATCAGTACCTCTACCCACCAAATCAGAACTTGCCATCAGTACTGCTATCTACCACATCAGATCTTTGCTATCCTAGGTACTCCTCAGAATTATCTGCATTGCACTTACTACAGCTGCTTTACAATAGCCTTACAATTGTAGGAATCCCATTCTTCAAGTATGAAATGCATTACACCATTCCCAATATTTTGATCACAGCTGAAAAATGTTTCTTTAGGGAAGAAAAATATAACTGTTTCCATAACAAATTTGGTACTTAATATCTCACCCATTTTATTGCTGGTTCTATTTCTCATTTAGAATGCACTGCCTACTTGGTTGGATACCCCTATTTATCTATCTCATTACCCCCTCTCCTCCCTACCTTCTGCCTGTCTTTCCCACTGTAATTGATTTGTTCCATGCTCCTCTCAGTACTATATTCAAACTCTACTCCACCATTTTCCATTCTCTTTTTTCTTTTTCTTTTTTCTTTCTTTATTCTCTCATCTTCCAATTTCTTCTCCTTCACAAACCACTATCTATTTCCTAGT
Organism: Protopterus annectens; assembly: GCF_019279795.1. NCBI lineage: Eukaryota > Metazoa > Chordata > Ceratodontiformes > Protopteridae > Protopterus > Protopterus annectens. Next base: position 1,249,252,316 of record NC_056728.1, on the reverse strand, counting down.
ATTTATTTTATCTATTTCCTAGTATTTATTTTCTATCACCAACTTCCATTTTACTACATCTCCCACTTCATTTTCATGTTTTACAATTGATTAGCCTCCATTGTACGTTTAATTTTAATTTCTATTGTTGCTATCTTTATAATACACAGTCTCTTTCACGTGATTGTTTTGAATATATTCCTTGTAATAATATGTGATTATTTTTAAAGTCAGCAAGGTTACTGTTATATTTGTAATACTGCAGGCTGTGATGCCCGTGCCCTGGCCCAGCAATCAAGGAGCCTCAATCCTCACCAGTAACACCAGAGAGGGTGTCTCATATAGGAGAAAGGATAACAAATACACACAGTAAATTGCAATTTCCTTTAAGAACACACATATTTCACAGTCAGTCTGTGGCTGGTTGCTGCCTTGCTCTTCAGGTCCCCAATAAGACTCCCCACTGGCACAGCTATAGGGTCTAGATGTCAGCCTAGCTGGCAAGCTAACCTCCAGTACTCCCTCTGTCCAACCAGTGCATCGTGTCTCTGCCCAAGTAGCTGACACACACACACACACACACACACACACACACACACACACACACACACACACACACACACACACACACACACACACACACACACACACACACACACACACACTTTGATATAAGTGCTTATACAACTTCACAGACACTCCTAGGAAAGGCTGACACAGATTCTCCAGCTGTGCCCCTATACCCAGACTATACGGTAGTAATTCCTGCCACCACCAGCTAATAATTATCAGCTACCCAAAGGCCCTTAAAAGGGTGTACAATTATTACTGTGCAATATTATTATTCAATTGGTAAGTGTGGCTAAACAGTCTTAAGGCTTATAAGAGTGGCTTTGTACAATCGACTCTATAAATATGCAATGTATTCTAGAGCTTAACTTATCTCTACATAAACCAGCCACAACTGAAAAGGGTTTAAAAATATTTAATAATGTTTGTCTTTTTGGCTTTTCCTGGTTAGGGGTCGCCACAGCGGAACTCCGGTCCGCTAATGATTGGCAGTCGATTTTTATGATGCCGAGTTGCCAGCCCGATGCCCAACCTTCAGCGAAGGCACACCCATTCATGCATGTCTTTCAGAGGCCACTCGACCATGGGGAGGACATGCAGACTCCACACAGAAGGCACTCCAGCCGAGAATCGAACAGGAGAACCTCTTGCTGTGAGGCAACAATGCTACCGTTGTACCTCCGTGGCTTTAAAAACACAAGACAATACTACTACATCACAGTGCTATTCAAGAGTTCAGAGATGACAGAGAAACTTAAAATAATTCAGTAGTACAGTTCTGACATAAAAGAAAAACACTTAGGGCAGGATTCACGATGGCTTGCACGGAGTCTAAGAGTAGTGTAAGACTCCATGCAGCCATCGCTATCCAGGAACAGCCTGTATTTGTGTGTAAGAGAGCACCTAAAACGGCTCTTACACGGACAGGGCGTGGATATGCTAATTACCTCACTTGCAGCTGAAATGTGATCCAGGAAGCAGAAACCTGCCCGTGTAAGAGCCGTGTTATCTGAAGTAATGTACTCAGTTGACAACTGAGTACCATTCTGCAAATAACACAATGGAGCCTTGTCAGCTCCAAATAAAGGTTGCATATGTTCCAGGCAGCATGCCAATGGCCAAATATGTGGCCACTGGCAATGTACCCTGATGCAAAAATGAAATAAAAATGTTTTTTTTTTTTCGCCGATGTTTAAACGTAGCGCAGCGCCGCGCAAACGGGCTGCGCTATAAAAAACAGAAAAATAAAAATTTAATGCAATTAATTATGCAAAGCATGAATGTACAATGTAAGGGAATAGCAGGCTGAAAACAACATGGCCACCAAGTAGGGGTTGCTAAGTGGGGAAGCTGAGTGTAAGACATGTAACTAAGCATTAGTAGGCAATCCTATGTAAATGTGTGGTAGGATAGTGAATCGCACTGTCACATAGCAAATGAGCACATTCCCTGGAGTGTAGGAGTAGGATAAGGAGAAGTAACAGAGTAGGAGATAGGTGACATCATAGGGGGGTATGTATGAAAGAATTGAAGCTCATTGGAGCACAGTGGCATGTGAAAGATGTCAGTCACACATCATGGAAAGAGGAGTGTCAACAAGTAGCATGGGAAAGCCAAGAAATGGAAGGTGTACACTATGGATAGCACTGTTTCTTGCTGGGCATGCATACGCATGTGTGCGTGCTGGGAGGCACGAGTAAGATAGAGCACGCGCGTGTAAGCGTGAGTGCATGCGTTTAAGCTGGAGTAAGCATGTAGGAGCCTGTTTAAAGACCTGTAAGCTTGTTTGCGCTGGTGTGCACGTGGTTTAACCCGGATAAGCAGATTCTAGTCTGTCTAAGCATGTGCGCGTGCGTGTTAGTCGCTGTGTGCGTGTTTGCGCTTGTATGCTCGTCGCTCCCCCCTGAGGAAACAGAAAGGAGAAAAGAAGCAGAAGAAATAGTAGGAAGCTAGCAGGGAATACTAACAGAGCTAGCAGGTGAAAACAATCAGAAGTAGGCAATTACACAGGCAGAACAGTAGCCCAGACCAGCACTTAAAAGTCTGCAAACAACAGTGCAGTATGTTTCTCTCAAGAGACACTGCAACAGAGGAGTAAGCTATTAGAAGTGAAAACTGAAAAAGCTTCACTCAGACCAAAAATGCTAGGGGCTGCCATAGCTGTTATAAGGAGACATATGCAACATGCTGAGGGTGGTGACTATGCAAATGCTGCTGGACAACCCACAGTGAGGAGACGGAGAAGAGTGTACAGGCCCAGGGTCACCTACCAGGGGTTACATGAGCTGGAGATAGTGGAGAGCTATAGAGTGGACAGAGACCTCCTACAGCAAATTGTTGAGCTGTGCAGGCCACGCCTCACACACAGAACCAACAGAGGGGAACCCATCCCAGTGGAAACCAAGGTATGTGTTGGCCTAAGAATACTAGCAACTGGTACCTTCCAGAGACCATCTAGTGATATGATGGGGATATTACAGGCATCAGCATCCAGGGTACTGCACCAGTTCCTGGATGCCATGTCAGCACATGTCGGTGATCATGTATATTTCCCCAGTTCCCGTGAGGTATTGGCCAGCAAAATGCATCTCTTCCAGCAAATAGCGGAATACCCTGAGGTAGTGGGTGCAATAGACTGCACGCATATACGCATCAAAGCACCAGCTGGTGAGCAGGGTAGGGCCTACATTAACCACAAGAGCTTCCCCTCCATCAACTGCCAGGTCATGTGTGATGCCCAGGGCATAATAATGAATGTGTGTGCTGGCTGCCCTGGAAGCTACCATGATTCCCATATCTGGCATTTGATGCAGCTGTACCAGACATTTGCCAATGGGGACATCCCACATGGTCACTTAGTGGGGGATGCTGGCTATGCACTGGAGCCATGGCTGATGACGCCTATCAGAAATGCACACACACCTGAACAAGAACGCCATAATGAGGCACATGCACAAACATGAAATGTAATCGAGCGTGTGTTTGGGTTGCTCAAGTCACGGTTCCAGTGCCTGGACACATCTGGTGGAGCCTTGCAGTACTCACCAACTACATGTACCCAAATTGTCATGGTATGTGCTATGCTGCATAATATGATACTGCGAAAACAGCTGCAGCAGGACCAGCATAGGGCTGGGCCAAACAGCCCCCCACCATTGCCAAGGCCATCACAGGCAGAGCGTGACTCGGAGGAGGAAAAACCTGAGCCTGCCCCAGTAGGCAGAAGGAGGTGTGCCCAGTATGCCTTGGCCTTGGCAAAGAGGCAATGCATAGCACATACACTGGCCCAGTAGGAGCCCTGGAAATTATACCTCTCTCTGACTCACACATATAGTAAAAGGGATGCCTAAGTTGACACAACCTGCTTTCAAACATGTACAGGGAGTGTAGTATGTGCATCCAACATAGACAGCCGTGCAGCACCACCTGAGGCATGATTGCCATGTGTTAAGCAATGTAACACCATGTAGTATATGCAAACTTGATGACCCTGACTAACATCCTACCCTCACCAAGCATGATGCCACAATATGAAGACAAGATGATCAATTACAATAATTGGCTTAAATATTGCTTTTAGTCAAAGGGGATACAATGCCTGTCAGCCTGGGATGACATGCTGAGCAAGACACGATGCTCCACCTGCTATGGATGGCTTGCACCTATCACCCCTGGCCTTTTGGATACTGGCAAAGGCTATTGTCACCCCCACCGTGCCTTGAATAGGTAAGTCTCAAAACACAAGCCCACCTCCATAGGTATCACAAGGGATAAGAACCTAGAAGTAATGCTACCCAATGCCAGAAGTCTAAACTGCAAGATGCATACAGTCCAAACTCTCCTCAGCATGGAGAATGTTGATATCTGTTCTGTAACAGAAACCTGGGTCAAGGCTCACAAGATCACCCTAACACTACCAGGTTACACCTCATACCATGCTTTACAGCCCCAAAATATGGAATAAACTACAAAAGGAGGGTGACTATCAATAATTGTCAAGGATAACCACACCCCCAGGTTTGTGCCACAGCAAGAAGCAGCATGGACTATCCATGGGCAAGTAACAGTGACTAAAACTGCCTCCCAGTTAGTAGCCTGCTACAGACCACCCTCCTAACTCCACGAACCGCACTTGGCCTACTTCAGAACACATGAAAATATCAAGGTCTCTCTAAACAACATTATATTGGGTGACTGAAAAAAAAGCATTATTCTAGCTCCAACACCCTAGGCCAAAGGTTCCTAGAATTCATAAACCAAAATACTATGGAACAACTTACCACTCCCACAAGAGGGGTAAGCATACTGGATGTGATAATCAGCAACATGGGTACTCTATGCCCAAGATGAGAAGTGTATCCCTCACTGGTAAGATCAGACCATAGAGTAATCTCACTGGATATTCACATCCTGACCCCAGTCCCTGGGCAGAAAACCACAGTGAAAAACATGTGTAAAGCAAATGTTGCACTCCTCCAAACTGAGGTGGAATCCATTAAAGGCCTTGTGCCTGTGGAAAATATGGGCCAGACCTCAGAACCCTTTATAAATGCATTCTATGAACACATTCAGGAATGCATGGATTATGCAATCCCAAATAAAACCAAGACCCAATCCCATACATGCAGGCATCTGGCCTGGTGGACCCCAGCCATTACAAAATCATGCAAGAGAAGGAGGAAGCTACTACATGATAGAGCAAAACCCAAAAAGGGAAGTAATCACTGATCAGTTTTATGGTAAAAAATATGGCCACACATAAAATCCTCTAAGGCCAGCTACAACATGTTGAATCTGGGAATCTTGAGGCAATGTTACACCTGCCTCATGTGCACAGACAACCCCCTCCTCCCCCTACCAAATACAAATATATGTGAGAGATGCAACTATTTAGCCAAACTGGAGGCTGAGCTCTCTGAACTCAGTACTGGCAAAAACAGTCAGGAGGAGAAGGTAACCACACACACCACAAACCCAGTCTCACTTAGACCTATCACAACTGCAAACCAAACACATAAACACACAAAAACATTCCTGGAGGCTCTAATTAAAACCTACCAAAACAACAGAGGCCTCCAAAGCAGACACCCAAGCAACCACTACCTCAAAACATAGCACATGCAACACATAGTTCACAAAGTCAGTGTGCCAAACAGTCACAGTCCTTAAGGCCAAACAACATGCCTGATACACTTGTAATAGGTGACGCCATAGTCAGACACACTGATGTCCCACTCACCAGACTGAACAAGGAAAATGTTACAGTAAGCTGCCTGTTGGGCGCTAGAATCCGCCACATAACACAAGCACTCAGGTCACTCCAAAGCAAGTACAAATATGACTCAGTCATTGTCCATGCTGGTGTGAATGACCTGAGATGTACCTCCCTGGACTACATGAAAAGAGACATAGAGGAGCTCTCTGATTATGTAACCCATGCTGTTATGACCCTGACCCTGAGCAGCATCTTACCCTCACCAAGAATGATGCCACAGTACAAACACAGAATGATCAGCTTTAACAATTGGCTCAATTACTGGTATCATTCTAAGGGGATCCAATGTCTGTCTGCTCGGGATGACATGCTTGTCAAGCCACGCTGCTTCACAAGGGATGGCTTGCACCTGTCACCCGTGGGCTTCCAGATATTGGCCAAGGCTCTTGCCACCTCCATAGTGCCTTTTTTAGGCAAGGCTCAAAAGACAAACCCACCTCCCTAGAAAACACAAGTGGAAAAAAACTAAGGGTAATGCTGCTCAACGCCAGAAGTCTAAACCTCAAGATGCACGCTCTCAAGGCCCACCTCAGTATGGAGAACATCGATGTCTGTGCAGTGATGGAAACCTGGTTCAAGGCTCCTGAGAGCACCCCAGTGCTACCAGGTTATACCTCATATCATGCTTTTCGGCCCCAAAACTTGGACCGAACCACAAAAGGAGGGGGAGTAGCCATATTCATCAAAGATACCCACACCTCCAGGTTACTGGCAATGCATGAAGCATCGGAGACCATCCATGTGCAACTAACCATAGGCAAAACTGCCGTACAGTTTGTAGCATGCTACAGACCACCCTCTCAAACTCAGGAACCCCACTCAGCCTTCCTGAAGACACTGGAGAGTATGAATGTCTCTCCAAATACCATCATATTGGGAGATGTCAACTACCCAAACATAGACTGGGAGCATTACTCAAGCCCCAACACCCTAGCCCAAAGGTTCCTAGAATTCATAAACTCAAATGCAATGGAACAACTAGTCACCACTCCCACAAGAGGAGATAATATACTAGACCTGATCATCACAAACATGGGGACACAATGCTCCACACCGGAAGTATACCCGTCATTGCTGAGATCAGACCATAAATTAATCTCACTGGAAATACACATCCCGCCCCCACCCCCTGCACAGAAGACCACAGTGAAGAATTTCTCAAAAGCCAACTTCACACTTCTTAAGACTGAAGTGGTATCCTTCAAGGCCCCTGGGCCACTGGAAACCACAGACCACACCGCTGAATCCTTTATAAACACTTTCTATGGACACCTTCAAGAATGCATGGATCATGCAATCCCAAATAAAACCAAGACCCATTTCCCCCAAAGGCAGGCATCCTGTCTGGTGGACCCCAGCCATTAACAAACTTTACAACAGGAGGAGGAAGCTACTACATGACAGAGCAAAATCCCTAAAAGGGAAGGCATCTCTGATCAGTACTAGCAAAAAACCACGATCACTCATAAAATCATCCAAGGCCAACTTTGACAGAAAAATCGCAAAGGACACAAAAGACAATCACAAGGGCTTCTTTACTTATGTTAGAAACCTGGGTGGAAACTCCCAGATATGCTCAGAGTTAGTCCAAAACGACACAAAATACACTGAACCCACAGACATTACCAACATTCTGGCAGAGAGGTTCAGTGCAAATCCCCCCCCTCCCTCCCAAAAGGAGAAATATCTATCCCAGCAGAATGTAGCCTCCCCTAACATCTCAGATGCCCAGGTGAGAGCCACCCTCTCCAAAGCTAAAAACACAGCATTAATGGGACCAGATGGTGTCCCGGGTTGCATGCTACATGAACTCCAAGAGGAACTAAACCCACACATAAGGCTACTGTTTAATCTCAGCCTTACTACAGGATACGTACCCAAAGAATGGAGTACAGCAACAGTGGTCCCACTCCACAAAGGAGGTGCTTCTACAGACCCTGGAAGTTAATGCCCCATAAGCTTGACGAGCCTGGTCTGCAAAGCTATGGAGAGGATCATTATGGAACTCATAAACAAAGACATTGGGGACCTACAGACACTGGATCCTACCCAATTTGGCTTTGTCAAGGGCAGAGCCTGCCTTTTGAACCTGGTCAACTTTTTTGAAACAGTCACTAAGGCCATTGATGAGGGTAAGGCAGTTCACACTGCCTACCTTGACCTTGCGAAAGCTTTCGACACAATACCCCACTCGGGCATCATAGACAAGCTCACCAGCTCAAATGTAAACCCATATGTCATAAGATGGGTTGCAAACTGGCTCATGGACAGAACCCACAAGGTCAGAATTGCTGGAGCCATGTCAGACTCTAAGCCAATCACAAGCGGTGTTCCACAGGGCTCTGTCCTGGGACCCCTCTTGTTCGGCATTTATTTTTCTGAGGTGCAAGCAAACATAGGAGGATTGTTGCAGGAAAAAGTTTGTAGACGACTGCAAACTGGGTGTCATAATTGATACTCCAGCAGACACAAGCATCCTTCAGAAAGGCCTCATAGACACGGATAACTGGTGCCAGAGCCATGGCCTTAAACTGAACAGCAAAAAATGTATAGTCATACCCTTTGGGAAAAACAAGGTATCCACAAATTACCACATAGGTGGTAATCCATTAAGTACGGAAGAAGTAATCAGGGACCTAGGGACACAAGTTGACAGTAACCTCTCATTTGACACTCACATTGCCAAGGTGGCTAGGAAGACCTTCTATATTGGCCACCTTATCATGAAAGCATTCACATCTAGATCAAGAGAGGTCATTGTGCCCCTATACTCTTCTCTTATCAGGCCCATAATTGAGTACAATACCCCAACTGGATGTACCTTACCCGTCACCTGTATCAGTTAGAAAGACCTCAAAAGTACCTCACCAAGAGGATAAAGGGTCTCAAACATTTGTCATATTCTGCCCGGCTGAAGAAACTCCAGTTGTATTCAGTCGCATACCGCCTACTCAGAGGTGATCTATGCCTGACGTACAGGGCCATGTCCAATCCGGAATTAATGGACATGCTCCACCTCAGAAAATCCAAATCCATCAGAGCCATGAGATCGAGAAATTTGAACCTCAACACAGAAATAAATAGGATGTGCTGGAGGGACAGATTCATAACCCAGAGGTTCCCTACACTCTGGAACAGAATCCCAGTCCATGTAGGCAGAGGCTCTCACTTACTCTCTTCAAGAGAAATCTTGATGAGTGGATGGGAGATTGTAGGTTTACACCGGGGGTCATCTCTGTGTCACTACTAGACAGAGGCACAGTAAACTAAACCCTAAATGGGTATAATATTCACATTCCAAGGGGTGGCGAAAGCCACACACACTCTGGCTAGGCTTATAAATGCCCTAGGGCAGACAGCCTAGTATGAACCTATGAACCTATGAAGATACAAATTGTACAGGACATTAAGGATAATCACAAGGCTTTCATAACTGATGGTAGGAACCTTGGTGGAAATTCACAGATATGCTCAGAATTACTCAGAATCAGAACTCCAAAATTACAAACAATACACCAAACCCACACACATTGCCAACATCCAACCTGACAGGTTCAGTGCAAAATCCCCCCCCCCCACCAAAATGCCAAATATCTATCCCAGAAGAGTGCTGCCCCCCCTGACATTGCAGATGCTGAGGTAACAGCCAGCGTCTCCAAAGCAAAACACACAGCATCAATGGTACCACATGGTGTCCTGGGCTGCATCCAACATGAACTCCAAGAAGAATGGAACACCAACTAAAACTACTGCTCAATCTCAGCCTTACCACATGATATGTACCCAAAGAGCAGTGTACAGCAACAGTGGTCCCTCTCCACAAAGGTGGTGCCTGAATGGATACTGCAAACTATCACCCCAGAATCCTGACTAGCTTGGTCTGCAAAGCTATGGAAAGGATCATCATGGACCTCAGAAATAAAGATATTAGGGACCTACAGACACTGGACCCTACCCAGTGTGGCTTTCGTAAGGGCAGATCCTGCCCCTTAAACATGTTTGACTCATTTGAAACAGTCACCAAGGCCATTGATGAGGGGAATGTGGTCCACACAGCCTATCTGGACCTTGCAAAAGCCTTCCATACAATACCCCACTTGTTCATTATAGATAAGCTCACCAGCTTAAATATAACCCCCCTATTCAAGTAGATGGGTTGCAAACCAGCTCATGGACAGAACTGACATGGTCAGAAATGCTGCAGCCATGTCAGACTACAAACCAGCTACAACTGGCATCCCACAAGGCTCAGTCCCGGGACCTCCCTTGTTTGGTATATATTTCTCAGAGGTACAGGTCAACATGGAAGGACTGTGTCTGAACAAGTTTGCAGATGACTACAAACTGGGCACCATATCTGACCCTCCAGCTGACACAAGCATCCTACAAAACGGCCTCATAGAAACAGACAACTGGTGCCAGAGCCATGTCATCAAGCTAAATGCAGAAAAGTGTATAGTCATCCCCTTTGGAAAAGCAGTAAGTGCCCACCAATTATCACATAGGTGTTAACCCATTAAGTACTTTAGAAGTAATAAGAGACCTGGGGACACAAGTTGATAGAAATCTTGCATTTGACAACCATGTGGCCATAGTGGTTAGAGAAACATATCATATACCCACCTAATCATGAAGGTATTCACATCTAGATCAGGGGAGGTCACCGTGCCTCTTCAGTCATCTTTCATCAGCCTCACAATTGAGTACAATGGCCCTTGTGGGATGTACCCTAGCAGACACCTCCAGCAACTGGAAAGACCCCAAAAGTACCTCACCAGGAGGATCACAGGGCTCTAACAGATGCCATGTGTTGCCTGATTAAACAAACTGCAGCTCCACACAGTGCCATACTGCCTGCCCAGAGGTGATCTGTGCCTGATGTATAAAGCCATGTCCAAGCTGGAATCAATGCACATGCTGCACCTTGTAAAATCTGAATGCCAGTGAGCTATGCACATGAGAGACCTGAACCTCATCACTGACATAAATAGGACATGCTGTAGTGATTGATCCATAACCCAGATGCTCCCTCCACTCTTGAGTAAACCCCAGTCCAGGTTAGCCAGAGAGTCCCTCATTGACTCTCTTCAAGAGAAATCTTGATGAGTGGATGGGAGATGGTAGATTTACCCTGGGTATCACTTTTATGTCACGGGTAGACAGAGGCACAGTATACTAACTTTGAAAAATGTCATGGCAAACTCCAGTTAAAATGTGTGTTGAAGGACAAACACACTGACTAGCATTAGAAATGGCCTAGGGCACATAGCTAGTGTTTGTCAATGTCCACCCAAGTTGCGGAATACACTACTAATGTTGGACAAGCCTGGTTTAAGTAGTCCATAGCTGAACAAAATGCAACATGGTCATATTTGCACAACTGGCCCTTAACCAGTCTGGTGTGCTCAGTATGAATATTTAAAGCAGTGATAGGACTGAAACTCAGGATACTGTCCACCACAGTGAAAGTACTGAACCAGTACACTATACGATATTACAGTGTTTGGTCAGTATGAAAGAATGTTGACAACTGTATGCAAACTATCCCATGGAAACCCTGCAGGCACAGCATAATCCCTGTTAGGTTCAGACACAAAGCAGTTGGGCAGTAAGAACACAACATGACTTCCAACACACAACTATAAATGTGAACTATTGTTGAAGTTCACACACAACCACAAATGTGGTGGACCTCAGATCTCAACATATGGAAAGCTCACACTGGGCATGCTCACACACTTTGATAAATGAGACATATGTCAGGCAACAAGCCATGGAAAGCCTGAACTGGGCATGCTCACATACTTAGGCCATGTCTCAATATAGCAGCTGGCCACACATATCTGGCATTTGTATGTGTTAAGCCAGGAAACTCCCACAATACAGCAATCTGTCCAGTGCACACAGTTAAATGACAACAGAGACATAAGTAATATAGTGGATCTCTCTCATATTCAAACATCTTCCACAGATACACAAGTTGTTCACAGAAACAGGGAAAGCTATGGCAATAAAGACCTGCAAACAGTTTATCAGCAACAAATATTGTACATCTGAAACTTAAACATATGGGTGTAGAGGTCAATACTAGGCTGTTTGCCCTAGGGAATACATAAGCTTAGCCAGAGTGTATTTGGTGTCTGCCTCCCCAGTACAGTAGGCTACTGTGCCTCTGTAAAGTAGGTCACAGAAGGCACTGTTTAAGGCTAGTGTGCTGTGCCTCCATCAAGCAGGGACACAGTGGAGATCCCAGGGGTTGAATTTGCAATGTCACATCCATGTGGCTGGAGTTTGCTGGAAGAGGGTTGGCGAGGAGTTATAACATTAATTGGGATTCAATTCCAGACTGAGGGGAGCCTTATCTGCAGTGTCTGGACAATTACACTGTCAACACTTGCAAGTGATTATTTTGAGGGATTGAAGTGTCTTGCCAATACTGTTCAGAGATGTCCTCCCTCTGTGGGATATTGCTCTGTAATGTATTAGCTCTCTCCTTCTGTTGTACAGCTTATATATGGCTGGTGTAAACCAGATAGGTCTCCTGTTGTGGAGGAGTCTTGGTTTTATTTGGGATAGCATGATCAATGCAAACCTTCTGGTTGCTCATCAAATGCATTTGTCAAGGATTCTGCAGATTGGCCTGTATAATCCTCCAGCATGGGTCCTTTGAAGTATTCCACCCCAGTCTTCACAATACTTTGTTTGCAGTGATTTCCTTGCCTGTGGGTGGGGATGGGATATGGATGTCCAGGGAAAGTTGGTTATGGTCAGATATTAACAATGGTGGTCTACCTCTGGTGTGGAACATAGAGTCCCCATGTTGCTGATGGTCAGGTCCAATATGTATTCCCCCTTGTGGCTGTGGTGATTGGTCCTGCCATAGCACATGGATTCACAAATTGTAGTGGCTGTAGGGTGATGTTGTTGAGGCCTGAGTACTTCCCCCACCCAATATTCCTGTACCTGAAGTTTACCACTGTAATGGTGTATGTGAACACCTTCATATCCTACACTGTTCCCAGGGAAGCCAAGTGTGGTTCCTGGATATGGGAGGGGAGGACTGAACTGGTTGTGTTGTGTGTAACAAGTCCTGTGGTCATGAAGCATGGTATAAAACATAACCTGGCAGTGCTGATGTGCACATGTGACCCTGAAGTAGGCGTCTGTTAATGCATATATATGCTATCCCCCATACTGACGGATAGTAATAGATGTACATACCTCTTTCTAAATAATGATGTCAGCACCCTATAAAAACTGCAGGAGAAGAAAAGGCACCCAGTGATTCGAATAGCGCGCTCCGCTAATGCATCTTCCTCAAGTGTCATAATATAGTTAGGTAGAGGTTTGAATCCTGCAAATGTTCAGTGTGTGTTTGGGGAGGGCAGGGTGTGTGCAATTCTCTTTGAAAGAAATGGCCCTTTTGGCAACTGGAAGAACACACTACATGATGTACATTCCTCTTTCGAAAGACTGATGATGTCAGCACCCTATAAGTATAGCAGAAGAAGGGAAACCTCCCAGTAATGCGAATAGTGCACTCTGCTAATGAGTCTCCCTCAAGTGTCATAACATAGTTAGGTAGGGGTTTGAATCCTACAAATGCCTTGTGTGTTTTTGTCACACAGTTTGTCAATGTGTGGTGTATGTTGCTTTTATTATTGTATGACATATATTATAGCAGTAATTTCAATGCACACATGAGGTATGTGTGTGCCACATAGAGATATGTACCTGTGACCTTAAATAGTTCCTATGTGTGAAGCCTGCCTCATGTGAATACATGGAATTTGCATTACACAACTTTTTTACTGTGGTTTTCTGTGCAGGGGCTGGGGTTGGTATGTGAATATAGTGAGATTACTCTATGGTGTCATCTTACCAGTGAGGGATACACTTCTGGTCTGGAGCATAGAGTCCACATGTTGGTGATGATCAGGTGCAGTATGTTTTCCCCTCTTGTGGGAGTGGTAACAAGTTGTTCCATAGCATTTCAGTGTATGGATTCTAGGAACCTTTCGCCTAGGGTGTTGGAGCTACAGTATTGCTCCCAGTCTATGTGTGGGTAGATGCAGCTGCCTAATATAATGTTGTTTGGAGGCACCTTCATATATTCATGTGTTCTTAAGTAGGCCAAGTGGGTTACCTGTGTTTAGGAGGGTGGTCTGTAGCATGCTATGAACTGGAAAGCAGTTTAACCTACTGTTAGTTGCACGTGGATAATCTGTGATGCTTCATGCTGTGACAACAACCTGGGGGTGTGGGTATCCTTGACATTTATTGAGACTCACCCTCCTTTCATAGTTAGTTCTGTATTTTGGGGCTGTCAAGCATGGTATGAGGTGTAACCTGGTAGTGCTAGGGTGCTCTTGGCAGTCTTGAACCTGTTGTCTATTACTGCACAGATATCAACATTCTCCATGCAGAGTAGAGTCTGGACTGCATGCATCTTGCGGTTTACATGTCCGGCATTGAGTATCATTACTTCCATTTTCTTATCCCCTGTGCTACCTATGTAAGTGGGTTTGTGTTTTCAGCCTTACCACCAGAATGCAAATATGTGCAGACATTACACTTTTGTAATTAATAGTGGTGTATAAAAAACTACAATGACAATCACACTGTTAATGCATCAGGCATGCTGGGATATACTCACAATGATATCATTACACTGTACTGTTAATAACATAGGTTCATAGGTTCATACTAGGCTATCTGCCCTAGGGCATTTATAAGCCTAGCCAGAGTGCGTTTGGCTTTCGCCACCCATTTTAAATTAATTTTGCTATGCCCTTTTTCGAGGTTAGTATACTGTGTCTCTGTCTAACAGTGACACAGAAGTGATACCCGGGGTAAACCTACAATCTCCCATCCACTCATCAAGATTCCTCTTGAAGAGAGTCAATGAGGGACTCTGCCTAACCTGGACTGGGATTTTATTCCAGAGTGAAGGGAGCCTCTGGGTTATGAATCTGTGCCTCCAGCATGTCCTATTTATTTCAGTGCTGCAGTTCAAGTCTCTCAAGTGCGTAGCTCGATGGGATTTGGATTTTCTGAGGTGCAGCATGTCCATTAATTCCGGGTGGGACATGGCTTTATACGTCAGGCACAGATTGCCTCTGAGCAGGCGGTATGCCACTGAGTAGAGCTGGAGTTTCTTTAACTGGGCAGCATATGGCATCTGTTTGAGCCCTTTGATCCTCTTGGTGAGGTACTTTTGGGGTCCTTCCAGTTGCTGCAGGTGTCTGGTAAGGTACATCGCAAAAGGGGCATTGTACTCAATTATGGGCCTGATGAGGGATGAGTAAAGAGGCACGATGACCTCCCCTGATCTGGATGTGAATCTCTTCATGATTAGGTGGGCTATATAAAATGTTTTTCTAACCACTTTGACCATGTGGTTGTCAAACGAGAGATTGCTATCAACTTGGGTCCCCAGGTTGCTAATTACTTCTTCCGTACTTAATTGATTACCACCTATGTGGTAATTTGTGGGCACTTTGTTTTTGCCAGAGGGGATGACTATACACTTTTTGGCATTTAGCTTGAGGCCATGGCTCTGGCACCAGTTGTCTGTTTCTATGAGGCCCTTTTGGAGGATGCTTGTGTCGGCTGGAGAGTCGATTATGGCACCCAGTTTGCAGTCATCTGCGAACTTGGTCAGCCACAGTCCTTCTGATTTGGCCTGTACCTCCGAGAAATATATACTGAACAAGAGAGGTCCCAGGACTGAGCCTTGTGGGATACCACTTGTAACTGGTATGGAGTCTGACATGGCTCCAGCAATTCTAACCATGTGGGTTCTGTCCTTGAGCCAGTTTGCAACCCATCTAGTAACATAGGAGTTTATATTTAAGCTGGTGAGCTTATCTATAATGCCCGAGTGGGGTATTGTATCAAAGGCTTTTGCGAGGTCCAAGTAAGCTGTGTGGACCACCTTCCCCTCGTCAATGGCCTTGGTGACTGTTTCAAAGAACTCAACCAGGTTTAAGAGGCAGGATCTGCCCTAAACAAAGCCAAACTGTGTAGGATCCAGTGTCTGTAGGTCCCCAATATCTTTATTTATGAGGGCCATGATGATCCTTTCCATAACTTTGCAGACCAAGCTATTCAGGCTTATGGGGTGATAGTTTCCAGGATCCGTTGAGGCACCACCTTTGTGGAGAGGGACCACTGTTGCTGTACGCCACTCTTTGGGAACATATCCTGTAGTAAGGCTGAGATTGAACAGTAGTTTTATGTTTGGGTTTAGCTCTTCTTGGAGTTCATGTAGGATGCAGCCCGGGACACCATCTGGTCCCATTGATGCTGTGTTTTTTGCTTTGGAGAGGGCAGCTCTTACCTGAGCATCTGAGATGTCAGGGGGCAGCACTCTGCTGGGATAGATATTTGCCCTTTTGGTGGGGGGGGGGGAAGTTTGCACTGAACCTGTCAGCTAGGATGTTGGCAATGTCTGTGGGTTCGGTGTATTCTTTGTCAGTTTGGACTAATTCTGAGCATATCTGGGAATTCCCACCCAGGTTCCTAACATAACTAAAGAAAGCCTTGTGATTATCCTTAGTGTCCTGTGCAAGTTTTCTCTCAAAGCTGGCCTTAGACGATTTTATAAGTGCCCGTAGTTTTTTGCTAATACTGATCAGAGATGCCTTCCCTTTTTGGGATTTTGCTCTATCATCTAGTAGCTGATATTGAGAATGTAAATCTTGCACAATAATGTCCAGGATAACAGCTACAAACATAGTACACATCTCACACATGCATAAACTACCAGTGCAGAGAACAGTCAACTACAGATATGGCATGTTATCTGCACACTCCATGTCCACATGCTGGGTGGCTCCAGCCTCCATCATTACACATGTCTGTGGATGTTGTTGTTGTTGGGCTGGAGCCACAACACTTAGGAGGAGCTCCTCCAGTCTGGTGAGGGGGGTGTATAGGTGCCCCACCACCTGTGGCAAGCTGTTGCCTGTGGAAATTAGACGCACACTGACGGACATTTCTAATTAAATCACTGCAGTGATAGAGTACCTGCTCATATGTCCTGTTATGCATGCCTATGTCATTTACCCGACGGACAAGGTCTTGCCACAGTGCAGCCCTCCCCTGCTGGTTCTGTCTGGTCCAGGAAAAGAGTCTTGAAAAATCCCGCACCAGGCTCTGGTGTATCTCCTCATCCTCTGCTGCCAAATAACAGGGGTTGCGCTGATGCACCATCGCCCTGGAAGGAAAAGGAAAATATTTGAGCAAGTAACATGGCACACATAATACTCTACTGTACTGATATCACTGAACTGCCATATATAGCATCTGTCTGTCTATCAGCAGATACACATGTAAATTACCACATATCAGTGCTCAGCCAACAACTGTGTGACAGTGCCTGCCACACTCCTTACAACAAACTAGTATACACCAGCACTCAGCACACTGTTTGAGGTCCAATGCACAACCTCACACTGGGGGTATGTATTAAGGTAATGGATGGGGAATATTGTCATCCAATGCAATGCATGCAATGCACAGTTACAATTTCAATGGTAATGCACTCTAGTCTTTGCGGCCATACCCCTACCTACACCGCAGTCATATACTCGGAACCACAGCACAACATATGGCAATGTAGTATGTTTGTATCCCAATAACTGACACATCTTTCTCTGGCCTCACACCAAGGAGACACACTACCATGACAGATGCAAAATCATGCTGAGCAATCACACCATTACAGACCTTGCACACAGTCAGTGGCACACTCATTCCACCTCACATAGTTGGTATTGCAATGAGTACATGTGTGTGTGCATTGTGTCATAGGTAGGTAGTATGCTATTGGCCCTGTGCCTACGGCAGCATACTGTTAGCAACCTTCAACTACATATGTATGTCCAGCCTTCACTAACAGTTGCAGTATGTCCCTTGCCCTATGCACATCTTCATATAAATATAGATACAGACTGCTAATACATATGGAGAGTTCACAGTATGTAGATTATTAGATTATGTACTTTACATTACCTTTGTTTCTGACTGCTGTTTTGGATGGCTTGCTGCTGGCTGGCTTGCTGATGGCTGGCTTGCTGATGGTTTTTCCTTTTTATTATTTTTTTTGGCCTCTCTCTCTGTCTCTCTCTCTCTGTCTGTCTCTCTCTCTCTGTCTGTCTGTCTCTCTCTCTCTCTCTCTCTCTCTGTCTCTCTCTCTCCCTTCATTTGCTGCAATGATATTATTGCATGTGTGGACTGGGAGTACAGGCTGCTTTTGTAGGTATCTGCACATGTGCAAGTGATGGCCTCTGCACCAATTGTTAGCCAGCATTTACTAATTGTATGCAGCCTGCTGTGTGGTAATTGCAGTTCTCACTGTGATTTCAGGACAGTGCTATAAAATGTTAGGTTAGGTAGGCGTAGCCCTTTCAGTTTTTCAAGGTGGGGACCATGCTGGTTTGCTGTGGACACTGTTCTGTGAGTGTAATGGTTGGTATGTCTCTCATATCTAAGGCTGTGTTGTAGGCAATGAAATACATGTTGTACTGAAACCTGACTGTTGCTTCTTCATGTTCATTCTTCTCAGTGTGTATGTTAACTGACACCTAATAATACTAATACTGTTTACATGGGAGTATGTGCTTTCCTGTGGGACTTGTGGATTAACTGGTATACAACAGTAGCTCTTGCAATTTGTTGCTATGGCTTCACTATTTAGCCTTTACATTCACTCCTTGAAGGCCTGCTAAGTGTCTTTACTGGAATGTGTTGCTATGGCTTTCCTATTTTCCATTTACATTCACTCCTTGTAATGCATGATATATTTCTTTCAGCAGCAATTCCTTATATGTTTGGTGTGGTTTGTTGGTACTGCATGCAGTCTGGTAAGGCCAAGGTGTGGGATTTGACACCTACAAGGGTATCTTATTTGCCTGCTGAGCAGTAGTGGGGCCTTGTACTTTGTACTAACAGTTATGAATATCAGGCACATGCAGTGCTTGTAAACTGCTATACTGTCCTTATTTTATTAGATGGCTACATCCTTTGATATTTCTGGGTTGTACTCCTACATGAGGGTGTGCTTGTGGAAGCAATTGTACAGCTATTCACAGAGTGTGTGACAGCAGACAGAATGATGTGCCTGTGAGTTTCTGACACTTGCAGGCCTCAGATACTCTCAGGTGTATATTTTAGCAGCCTCAGGGAATGGTACATATCAGTGGGATACACCCGTGATATATTTTAGATATTTTGCAGTTGTGACTGTGGGGTATTTTGAGCATATTTATTACTACACCATTTCTGAAATGCAAGTAGTGTGTACTTTAACTAATTGAGAGTTACCATTACATGGGATTCCACACCTTTCTGCCTACTGTTAGTACATTTCACAGGGAGTCAGTGGGGCACAGTTAACATTTGTTTGCAAATCAGGAACATCCCTGTAAATCAGTCACAGTTGTGAGGTCTGGCCTCTTATCTATTCAAATACGGTGGTGTTTATCCTGCTCTGATAGTGTGTGTGGTTTGCAAGGTGCTACTGTCACATTATTACCTACTAGCATGGCTGTTTCTCTTATCACACTAATGTAATGCAATTCCACAAGAATTGCCAGTAAAGATACTGGAAAAGCTTTGTGTAATAGCCTTCCTATATTCCCTTTACATTCAGTCCTACTATTTCATGATATATTGCTTTCAGCACAAAGTTCTTGTATATCAGTCATGGCTTAGTGGTACGTCATGCAGACTAGTGTTTCCAAGGTCCTGGGTTCAAGACTGACAGAGGAATTTTATTTTGCTGCTGAGCAGACTACAGGCCTTGTCATTCAGAGTGACAAAGGCACTTTTAAGCAGTTGTAAGCGTGTTAGCACTGGTTTGTGCGGTGCTCACACATGCGCACTGTCACTTAGCTTCACAAGACACACGCTAGCTAAGCACAAGCGCACACCCGCTGACTACTGCTTAAAAGTGCTTACTCTCGCACACACCCGCGCTAATTTCTTTGAAAGAAAAGATAATGGGGTGCTAGGAAAGTGGTGAAAAAGGGGGCACAAAGAGGGTAGGACAGTAGGAAAACAAGCTCGGGATTTGCAGGAAGGATTTAGGAAAGGCCCATAGCTGTCCATTTCTTTATCAGCAACAGCTGTGCATATGTGTGCAATTTGGTGTGAAATGTGAAAACTTCCACTCCTGAGAGAGGGGTGAGGACAACAAAATATGTTGTACAGCCAATTGTAATTACCAGCTGACATGTCCAGCAGACATGTCTGCAAAATGGGTAGCTATGTATGGGGCATCATTTTTTTGTGGGAACAGAGTGCCCTTTTTTTATTTTCTTTTCAGGTGAGAGTGGAATGTGAGGTACAGGAAGTAGGTATATTTGGGGAGGTAGGTTGGGGAGGTTAACAGACAAGACAAACAAGATGCATACAGGGGCGGAGTATGACACATATGGGGGGTGAACACAATTGACGGGGATGGATGTTTGATATCGCGAGCCCATGAGCCCACAGATGGCAACAGTGGAACTGAGATCCCCACCAATGGGCAGTTGCCACTGTGCCTTCACTGCCCAGAACGGGGCTGTGCTGGGGGCTGTGTAGGATGGGCAGGCACACCCGTGAGTTGCGCCACCAGTGCCTCAAGCTGGCATAGGGGTTCAAGCACAGAAGGCCTGATCTCGCTACGCACCACAGACCGGACACTTTGGAGGGTGAGTGGACGTTCTCCTCCGGCCACGCTTGCAGAGGGAGGACGAGCCCCATACCCTGCAGCGCTTCCACCCGAATGTGGCACAGGGCCACTGGAGGAGGTTCCGGCCTGGGCACTAGTGCCAGGTGCACTCGCCAGCTGAGATGGGAGAGGTGGGTCCGCTGGAGCCCGCCTTCCCTGTTGTCCTATGTTTAGCAATATATTATGACACTTTGGGTTAGTAACAAACAATACCATTCAAAATTAGTTGTAACAGCATGCATCAGTATTCCCATTAACCAAACACCCATGAATTCCAAACATTGAACAGCAAGCGTAACACATGCATATTTTGAACAACAGTACACAATCCAACAGCATGCAGGGTTGATTGATGGCCATCAGGTTTGGATATGTGAACAGGGCATATGCATTAACGTACATGCAAATATGTATGAACCAACAGGACAAATGTCCATGGGAATTAATTGTGAATACACATACCCAGTTTGGTGTGGAATGGCATTATTTGTGAAAATAGGGTAGGGTGAAGAAATATTTCATTAACAACTTCAACTACCTATACATATGTTGTACATTTCTAGTAGCTGCAAATATATATACCCTACAAGTCTTAGTACAGTTTCCTATATGTAACCTTAGGAATGTTGGTGATGGGAATGTTACTACAACATTAATATACATTGCATTTTTATTAATACACGTTCATATCTGGCTGTGTTCAGGTACAGCATCTTGCTACATTTGATTTATATGGCTCTACACAAATGTGGATGTTCAGTATTTCATACAACCATAGTATCTCCATATTGCAAGGGTACAGCAACATATCCAAATTGTGAGACAGACACATTCCAGCTTCAGTACTTTATTACAAACATTTCACTCTTTGGTTGTGGCTGTCTCATTCATTTCATTATGTACTGACTGCAGTATAACTTTATTCAAAACTTATTACAGCTTTCTTGGTCGATTCATACCTCTTTCCCACACTCTCACTTGTTTTATTTTTACAATTCAAGATGGTACTTAATTCTAGGCATTATTAACATTTCTTACTTGGTTACACCGATCCTTTCCAACAGACTCACTTGTTTCACATGGCAGATTTTAAAAGGGGATGTATTTGACACATGTCTATCATGTTTAGCTTGTTTATCATTAATTTTCAGGCTGAAGCAAGTTATCTGATATTACAATACAGGTGGAAAATCTCTATTTCAGACTTGTTTCATTTTTATTTCTGGATTACAGGCTGCATCACTTATCTAATCATACAGTACTAGCATAATCTTTCTTCTAGTGTTATTTGAACTTTATTAATATGTCACAATACTGAACTCTTTTACAAGCTGTCTCACTTATATTCTATAACAATTGCAGCAAAATAATTACTAACCTGCCTGGTGGCACAACCGCACCAACCTATCATCATAGGCTCGCCGATTCATGGAACGCACACCTGCAGTAATATTGGAACATACATCTCCATAATATCAGCTAGGATAATTTCTTACATACTTAATTACATGGATACTTACTCAGTAGTGGGGCGTTCAGTTGGTCCTGCTTTCATCTCTTCAGGTCTGCATGGTGGTGATGGACCTGTTCACCAGTCCTTGGTATGCCTGTGGCACTGGTGAGATCATGTGTCAACAGGTTCCACGCCTCTGCCTTGTACGCACCCTAGAGAACCTGGCCCTGCATGAGTTGAGCCTCATGATCATGGACTAGGAGCCAAACCATATATTTGGACTCCTCAACACCCCACCTCTGTGCTTGGAAGCGACTGCCCTCTCCTACACCTGCCATCCTGACTGCAAATAGGTTCCACAATCAGTTATGGTGTGTATTCCCACCTATGGGGCTTATATATGCCGTTTTTCCCCGCACTTATCTGTGATTGGCCATTTTGGAAATGTATCAGCTTAAGAAAACCTGCTTTGTCATGCTTCTATTTCCATTCATTCCTATATATATGCTAATACTGCATTTCTCAGTACAACTGTCATGGCTTAGTGGTTCAGTACTTTGAGTATGATGCACAGTATCCTGGGTTCGAGCCTGGGCATTGCTTTTTTTTATTTTACTACTGTCTAGACAGGCTAGGAGGTGTGTCTGTGTAAAGGCGGCTTTGATACAGCTTGCTCAACGTTGCCTGCCAGTAAGCCGGTTGGCGCGCTGTGCAGCTCCTCGCAAATGGGTTACGCTGGTTAACGCATTATTTGGCTATGAGCACACATATTACGCTGTGTGAGATGTTGCTCAACTACGGGCACACAGTTTCAGTGTGTTAAAGCACTGCTCAACTCCAGGCACTCATATTACACCTGTTAAACCACTGCTCACCTGCGGGCAGTCATACTCAGCTTGTTAGAGCGGTGCTCAGCTATGGGCACTTATGAAATTTTTTTTTTTTATTGTGTCAGATTTCTTCAAAAATACATGGCCCATTTCATTACATTTTACTTAAATTATAGTTATATATATATATATATATATATATATATATATATATATATATATATATATATATATATATATACATATATGTCAGGGGATTGTTTTGTGCTCATTTCACTAAAAATAGAAAATGATGTTGTGGGGGCTAGAACCGTGAGTACCTCCTCTTTGGCCGACGTCTCTACCACTACACTATTGCTACTTGGCTTAATTTGCATATTTAGATCTTATATGTTTTTCCAATGACTGCTAACTGTGGCTATGCAAAGGGCACACCCGTGCAAACGAGCGCAATTACGGGCAAACATTTTTGAAATTATAAAAAAAAAATTTAACTCTTGATTTTTACGTTTTACATTACAGTTGGGTTTATAGTCTATGGGGGCATGTGTGCTGTTGTGTTTCTTGACATTTCCGCAGACTCGCTCGTGGGAGTTTACATTCAGGACTGTGACTCTTCTGGGGGGCGTGTCCCTTTGCAGAACTCACTGTGTGGATACGCCCCCTACTTTCCTGCATGGACCGTGTTAGCCTAGGGTGTGATTCAGCATGCCCTCATGAATATGCATGGCATGCTGACGTCACACCGTTTAACTGCAGCCTCCATGTAAGACATATTAACTCTTACGCGGAGGTTTCGTGAATCCTGCCCTTAGTCTAATCCATCAAACTCATTTTAGCCAATAGATCTTTACATAAATGAGAGGATGTTGTATGACTTTTATGATATTATGTTTATGGAAATATTTTTTATGAATATATTTCTTATGAATGAATGTATGGTTTTTATGAACATATATTCATTATTTTTTATGGTCAAATATGGATTGTTTATGAGTTACTGATTTTTTGTATTTATGTATATTTTAGATGTGTATATTTTTGATGTTGTATCTTTAAATGCTGAATTGATGTGATGCCATCATATGAAGACTGTATTTAAATACTTGAATTGTTCAGTTTGAATTGTCTGAGGAAGCAGCTTGGCTGTGAAAGTGCTACCTTTGTATTTATTTATTTTATTAAATCAGTGTTTTATTTAGCCGTGGTTAAGGGCTCTTTACATTTACTTTTTCTCATATTTTCCTTTGTTGTGAGAGCACCTGTTTATCCACACAGTCTACTTAGTTTTGTTGATTATACGTCTAAAGTAACTTACTTACATACAGAGCATAAGGCAGTGCTGAGTTGGATAGTCTGGTTCTCACTGTTTAAATTAAAACTCCAGTCCTGCTAAACATTACATCATCTTTTACACCTTCCTGGTTCCCAGGCCACACAGAAACTGCATTTACATTCTTTTAGACTTAGAGCATCAAAGGACATTCCACATGTAAATTCTGGTCATTAGCTTTAGCCTTAAAACAATAGGGAGGAAGCCTTCATCTAGCTGGACTGGAGCCGACTTGTAAAACATCAAAGGCAGTGATGAAATAATTTTAATTTCAAAGGACCAACAAGAAATGCTTGACTTAGCTCTGTACAGCAGATGGCAATGTTGCCATATTGTTTTAAGTTCAACATTCACAGTATTTACAAATACAAATAATAGAATTATGTACCAAATTCTATTTGACTAAGCTGGCAGGCTTCACCCATCTCTACCCAGTCTTCACACAGGCACTTACCATTGTGATAATATGTGACTCTGCACTTGTTTCATGACATTTTGTTTTGCTCGTCCAGGGCAGACCTGAAAACGGTCCTTGTGAATCAATGTACTTTACATGGGTTAACAGTTAACTAATAAACAAATGCAAGTATTTCTGACTTTGCCCTAAAGTCCAGAGTTTTTATGCAGCAATTGAATACTATCCTGAGAGTATGATATAAACTGGATCAGTGTAAAGAAGATGGTGCAGATACAAGAACAATGCAGGATTCTGAATGGATCCATTACATTTTAATAGCTGTAGACAGAAAAGAGGATGGATGGATGTACTTTCATGTGTGTGTGCATGTGTATGTGTGCATGCACTTGTGTTTACCAAAGACTTAAATATTTGTTGCAAGGTTAGGGCATACAGTTGATGGCAGAATGGAATAACAACAGAAATGGAAATAAACCTGAGTAGTAGCTCTTAGGAAATTATCTAAAATTTAGCAGTCATGGTGATAAAATAAAGAGCAGTTGTGGTCATACTACAATGTAAACAGCATCATACATAGCAGAAACAAGATGTTACTATCTCTCCCCAATTACTAGAACTATTGTGTGGAGTTTTCTTATAGGTTCATAGGCTTGTACTAGGCTATCGGCCCTAGGGCCAATACAAGCCTAGCCATAACAATTCCCTGGCTATTTCATCCCATACTATTTACTTCCCTGGAGCCCTGTCTAGAAGGGCGACTGATGTGATCCTCGGGGTGAATTTTCTTTCTCCCATCCTTTTGAAGAGGGCCAAAGAGGCACTCTGCTTGACATGTATGGGCAGTCTATTCCAGAGTCTGGGGAGTTTCTGGTTCAGGAACCTATCTCTCCAGCATGCTCTGTTTATTGTGATGACAAGGTTTAGATCCCTGGAGCATGTGGCTCTGAGGGATTGGGATTTCTTTAAGTGTAGCATGTCCAACAGCTCTGGGTTTGACATGGCCTTGTATGTTAAGCAGAGATTGCCTCGGAGTAGATGATATGTGACAGAGTATAGCTGGAGGGTTTAAAGCGGTCAGCATAGGGCATCTGCTTTACGACTGTGATTCTTTTAGTGAGGTATTTCTGCGGCCTTTCCAGTTGTTGCAGATGTCTTGAGAGGTACATACCAAATGGAGCATTGTATTCTATAATGGGTCTAATAAGGGACAATGACCTCCTTTTTTCTGGATGAAAAGCCCTTAGTGATGAGGTTTGCCACATAGAAGGATTTCCTGAGTGTTGTGGCAATGTAGTTATTGAAGGTGAGACCAATGTCCATCTGTGTCCCTAAGTCTCTTATCACACTTTGGGTATTTAGTGTACTGCCACCTATGTGGTAATTCACAGGTACATGTTTTTTCCCAAAGGGGATAACTATACAATTCTTGGCATTGAGCTTGAGCTTATGGCTCTGACACCAAGTATCTGTTTCAGTAAGGCCCTTTTGTAGAGTATCAACATCATTTGGGGATTCAATAATGGCTCCCAGTTTGCAGTCATCTGCGAACTTTGTTAGCCAGAGTCCCTTAGTGTTGGCCTGTACTTCAGAGAAGTAGATGCCAAACAAGAGAGGTCCCAGGACTGAACCCTGAGGTACTCCACTTGTCACTTGTCTGGAGCTGGATTTGGAGTCAGCTACTTTTACAGTGTGGGTTCTATCAGTAAGCCAGTTGCCAACCCATCGAGTGACATAGGGATTAATGCCCAGCTTAGTAAGTTTATCTATGATTCTAGAGTGGGGGATGGTGTCAAAGGCCTTGGCGAGGTCCAGATAGGCTGTGTGGACTGTCTTACCCTCGTCCACGGCTCTGGAGACTGATTCAAAGATGTCAATCAGGTTCAGGAGACAAGATCGGCCCTTCATGAACCCAAACTGGTGGGGTCCAGTGTTTTAAGGTTGCCAATGTCTTTGTTTATAAGTTCCATGATAATACGTTCCATGGCTTTGCAGATCAGGCTTGTCAGACTGATGGGGCAGTAGTTCCTGGGATCCAAGGTGGATCCCCCCTTGTGGAGTGGGATAACTGTAGCTGTACACCAGTCAGTGGGCATGAAGCCTGAGGTGAGGGTATGATTAAACATGACACTTAGGTGAGGTGCCTGTTCATTTTGTAGTTCATGTAGTACACAGCCTGGGATGTCATCTGGTCCCATGGATGCTGTAGTCATAGCTTTGGAGAGTGCATTTTTTACCTCTGTGGCCATTATTACTGGAATTTGGCAATCTTCCGGTATGAGATAGGCCATTCAGGGGGTGAGAGGGGGGTGAAGTTGGCACTTAATCGATCTGCCAGGATATTGGCAATATCATTGGGATCAGTATATTTAATGCCATTCTGTTGTAGCTCAGAGCAGATCTGAGCATTGCCATTTAGATTCTTGACACAGTTATAGAATGCCTTGTGGTTGTCTTTGGAATCTTTGGCAATTTTATTTTCGTAACTAGTTTTGGAGGATTTTATGAGGGATCTCAGCTTCTTACTGAGGCTGGTAAGGGAGTTTTTTGCATCCTGGGATTTTCATTTTTTCTGCAACAGTTTCTTCCTTTTGTTGTAAAGTTTTTTTATGGCAGGGGACCACCAGATTGGCTTCCTTTTTTTGGAGGGGAACATCTTTGTTCTATTTGGGATGGCACGATTCATGCATGAGTGGATGTGCTCATACAGTGCTTTAGTGTAGGACTCAGCAGTCGAACTTTCAGTTACTGTCTGCATGGGTGTCATGAAGTTTGTCACTTCTGACTTGAGAAGCATGAAGTTGGCTTTGGAGAAGTTTTTTATGGAGGTTTCCTTACTGAGGGGTGGGGGTGGGGGTGAGATGTGGATGCTAATGGTGATTAGCTTATGGTCTGACCTAACCAGCGAGGGGGTGACCATAGGTGTGCAGCATTGATTTCCCATGTTGGTAATGACCAAGTAAGTCTAGGATACTGGAATCCCTGGTAGGACTATGGATTAGTTGATCCAGGGCATTGGAATTTATGAATTCCAAGAACTGTTGGGCAAAGGTGTCGGTACACGAGTAGTTTTACCAGTTAATGGCAGGGTAGTTGAAATCACCCAGTATTAGGGTGTTTGGTTTATATTAATATTTTCCTGTGTATTTAGAAAGGTATAGTGAGAATCGTGGGGCATGGTGAGGGATCTGTAGCAAGCTACAATTTGGATTGCAGTCTTACCTAGTGTTAGTTGCACCTGGAGAATTTCAGACGCATTGTGTTGGGCAACTAACCTGGTGGTGTGAATATCATTGGTGAATATGGACACTCCTCCACCTTTAGTGTTTCGATCCTGGTTTGGTGGCCGAAAAGTGTGGTAAGAGTTGTAGCCTGGTATTGCAGGAGTGCTGTCTGGAGCCTTGAACCAGGTCTCAGTTACTGCACAGATATCAATGTTCTCCATTTTTAGGAGTGCCTCGAGAGAGTGCATTTTGAGGTTTCTTCGACAATTCATTCTTAAAAAGACACTCTGGACTCAGTTCAGGAGAAGGTGACTTGAATGACACTGTGATTTCAACGCAGTGCAGCATGTTTCCAGAAGCCATGTGACAAAGGACATATTTTAAGTGACTGACTCAGAGATGATGTGCAGAAGCATTTTTCATAGAAGACGTGGAGGAATGCATAGTGGAGTTAGAAGGATAAAAGTTAGTTATGAATTTAGAGAATTTATAGAACAGATGTGGTTATTTTGTGAAGGTGCAAAAATACAGGTTGTAGATTACTATGGCTCTATGAATTATCTAGTAAGCACACAACTGCACAGTATGAATAGAAAATCACCAGGATGGAAACATATTAATGAAACAGAGATGACACAATGGGGAATGTACATGGAAAGAATGGGGTAAAGGGTGAGTGGGCAAAGCAGATAGGGGTAGGGAGCATAGTCTCAATAGTAGATGGAGAATTGGATACTTACAAAGTCTTCTCAGATATACTGTTTTTCATGATCGATGTCATAGCAGTTTCTAGGGTACATATACTAAAAACAGATTATCCTACTTTCACTATGAGAGAGTTTTTTTACTTTTGAGTTTTTAGTCTTGGATTCAAAGTTATATTGAATTAATTTAATATGTATATTGCTAAACAGGTTAAGAGAAACATTTAAAAAAATGTTAACTCCCCTTTCCACTTAATTCTGGAGAGAGACAACCTTAAAGTACAAATCCTTCGGTGATAAGAATGAACACAGAATAAAGCAGGAAGCATCTTAAGATGTCAAAAAAAAATAGCAGTAAAGTGGGTATAGGCCAAAACTCATTACAAGAGTCATGGGTTTTGCAAGCTCTTTAACTTTGCTGCAAATTCCAGGTTAGCACTAAAGGTTACACTTTTTATGTGAATGCTTGCACATGTTCACTGTGAATATCTGCAAACAAGAAAGAAGTGAGCAACAGACTCCAAATTTAAAAGAGGAGCAAAATGATGTAGTTTTAGTTTGCAAACAGTATTTACCTAACCACACCCTTCACAAAATAAACAAAACTCCAAATCCCTGGGAAGAAGTCTATGATCTCTTTGTAGTAAAAGTGCAAAGTGCAGACACCAAGTAGATGTCAAAGGCTTTCACATACAAAATCTGATTCCCAAATAACAGAATTGTCCCATTCTTTTGTGATAGGCAGATGATTACATAAAATGCTTATTTTGTGCCATCCATAAATGCTTCACTGAAAACAAGCCATTTTACATGATGAGTTTGTCCATTTAATTCTGTTTATTTAAAATTTCACAAATCATGTCTGAAAAGAAATACTAGAAGTATTTTATTTTCAAATGGTCAACTTTAAGCATTAATTACCTTCCCTTTACTTTGTATACAAGAATACATATAAGTTGTCCAACAACAGAATGCTGTTCAGCCACTAGAAATGTTAGCAGCCTTGCACTGAGAGATGTGGTTAGGTCAAGCAGATCTCAGTTGTGTTTCTTAACAGCACATCTGTGACACAGTGAAACATCTGTAGAACAGTGTTACTGTTTGCCTGCATGATCTGCAACAGAACACATGCAATTCTGCCCTTAGGGAGGGGTTATATCGTATATGCACAACTTGATTCTTCACCGTCTCTGCAAGGCTATGAATATATGTGCGTGCATATTTATGAACAAATGCCTGTGTCAGACACTAAGAACATATAAGTTGTCCAACAGTGCCATCTTCTGGTTACTAGTTTACCAACACCCATTCTAACTTCTACCTGCGGGATGGTAGATAATACTCAGAATGCAGAAAGAAAGTGAACACTCCTTAACAAGAGTTTTAGAGGTTTAGTGGGGGCAATGGCCTGAAGTTTCTGAATACAGTTTTGTAGATGAAGCTGTTATCAGCTAAGTAGTACTTTTAGCTAAAAAAAGTTTTCTTGCAATGTTCAAATACTGGCAAGTGGCATGCTGTTATTTTATTATTCTAGCACCCAGAAAAAATCAAAGAGTTTTGATTTTCATGCAGGAATGTTTTTGCAATGATGTTGAATTCCTTCTTTTCATCAGTATTCAAGACCAGACTACAAGGGAGACACAAGGTGCAAATGACCTGGATACCAACATGTATGTCCACTTACACAGCCATGTTTTTCTCAATAATGGGAAATCAATAGACAGTTTTTCCTACTTAGTTATAGGTGTAGTTTCATGGCATATCCTCATATGCCTATTACATGCCACACACATTGCTAAAAATGCATTTCTGTTTACTTTAAAAAATTAAGGCTATTTTTTAAATATTCAACTATGAATAATAATTGTTTTCATTATTGAAGTAGTAATGCGTTAGGTTATAGATGGAATATTAAGATAAGTGTAGCAGCATTGCCTGCAGTAAGTAACTTGCCCTCAGAAGACACAATGGCTTTATGCAACAAAATGAACAGTAATATATTTTTGATGTTTTGGAGAGGTAATGGACTACACTACATATCTGAGGTTTTTGGCTGGACACAGTATGTGCCATTACTGATAATCTGCATCCAATGTTAGTGAAATTATGACTTAAGATGATTACCTGGATTTGTGACACATTACATAGAAGAGGACTGCAATTAATTCAACCATAGTGGATCTAGATGATTTGGTCACATTGACTAATGCTAATGTGACACCTCAACCTCGTGTAAAGATGGGAAAAGGAGGGTTGATGGTGACAGTGATACTGCAGAAAGAAACATGAGATCTTCCTTCTAATATAACTTTTGCTTCTCTGGGATCAGTAAAAAGATTATGCTACAGTAAGCAGGGCAAATATAATAGACGAGAGTGAGTCAGCTAGATTTTCATTCCTGCTGATATTTGTAAGTGTGTACCCCACTGCATAAGCTATGCACTCTCAGCTGGTCTCCTGAAGACAGTTTTAGATGCATGCAGCACAAGGTAAAAAGGCCTTCTCACCTCTGCTGCAATATGGCAGTCAAACAAGACAGAACTATCCTGCCATGTTCTAAGATCTGTCACTATTTTTTCATTTTGAACTGGTATGTTGTCTAAGCTGGTGGAGGCATTGTTTACTAAATGCGAAAATATTGTACCTTTTTGTGTTTAACGAGTCCATTTGAAGGTACACCAGTTATTAACAAATATAATCTCATTTTGAAGTGTCTGAGTGTTGGAGGGGACTTCAGGAGCACACAGAGTTCATAGTCACCCACAAAGTTGGTTAAGTAGGGATTCTCAGTCATTTTGAGAACAGAGAAACAGGTTCCAAATAGCAGAGGTACCAACATAAATCCTTTAAAAGCTTCAATGGTCACCTTCACGCTTTTTGAAGAGACGCCCGCTACTCTCACTGTGTGTGCTCTATCCTTCAACCAAATACAATCCATCTAATTACATGGGATTCAGTGTGGACTGCATTTGGTTTGATTATTACATTGACATGAGCTATAGTATTGAATGCCTTGGCAAGATCAATGTATGATGTATAGACTGCATGTACACTGTCCACTGCCTGTGTCACCATTTTGAAGAAGTCTACCCAATTCATCAGACAGGATATACCCTTACTAAAACCAAATTACCAGGAGTCAAGTCTGATAATATTTTTGATATCAGCATTAATCAGGTCTATTATATGTTCCATATTCCATATTCCATTTGCATATGATACTTGGCAGACTGATGGTTCTGTAATTTCAGGGATGAGAGGTGGGGACACTCATGAAGTGGCATCATGGCTGCTTTGTGCCATATTAGGGGGACAAAGCCTGTAGCTAAATTTAAGCTAAATATATTAAGGAGTGGCTCTGCCAGTGCTTGTTTAGACGCTGAGTATTAGACAGTCAGGTATATTATCAGGTCCCATGGGAGATGCAGTTTTCATTTGAAAAAGTAATTTTAGTAAATATTCTCTGGTGATAATGGATTTGATGTTGTCTTTGGTTCCCAGTACTAGTTTAAGTTGATAGAATGCCTTTGTTTTCCTTACAACACTCTTTTCATTTCCTTTGATAATTTTTTGATGCTATCCTTGATTTGAGGGACTTTAGTTTTACTGTATATTTTAATAATTTATTTTAATTTTACCATATAGTTTATTCATACCTGTGGACCACCATACTGGTTTACTTTTAAATGTTCTTTTTTGACTTGATCTAGTTAATACATTTTTCCAGGTGAGAATACGCTTTGTCTTTGTATAAACATTTGCAACATCAACATCTTGGGTAATACAGCTCTAGGCAAATTTGGAGACTTTGTCATATAATTTTAAAAGGATTGTACATCTGAAGTCCTTGCATTCAGTGATATTTACATCTGAAGGTTTAAAGATATTGATGAAGTTTATCAGCTTGTGATCAGAATTAACTTTTTAAGGTAATGTCATGGAAATAACAAATATTGACATTATATTTCTATGGACCAGGTCAAGAATATGCCTCCTCTAGTTGGCTCTGTAACAATTTCATCCAATAAATTCTTGTTTATCAAGTCTAAGAAGTTTTGCATATATCCTACATTTGAAGTATAGATTTCCAAGTTAATTATTGTGTAATTAAAGTGTTCCAGGGTAATGAAGTATCATATTATAGGAAGTTCATCCAGAATAATTAGTAATAAAACATGCTTTTCAAGAGACATAGAGTGGGTTCCTATAGCAAACTATAATCAGATCATTTCAGAATCTGCATCAGGGTAATGAGGCCTCTAGCAACTATGGATATACCACCACAGTTTCTATTGGGTTTAAACGTGTGCTATGTGAAAAACATAGAGGGAGTGCTCTCGAGCTTTTAAACTGAGTTTTGGTAACCACATACACACACACACACACACACACACACACACACACACACACACACACACACACACACACACACACACACACACACACACACACACACACACACACACACACACACACATGAATGTGCTCCATATACAGGAGATCCTCAAGATCAGATAACTTATTGGTTAGTTTCCTCATGTTAAGCAGAGTCACACTGTTGTGGTCTTGTGATTGGATTATTTTATTACTTAGGTGGGAGGCCCATTAGCTGGATCTTGTCTAAAAAGGCACTATGTTGGCAGCAAGGCTCCTTTCATCAGTATATGGAAGCCTTGGAAAGAGAAGTGTAATCCATTTACGGGAAAGCAGTTTGGATGATCTTATAGCATCCTGACACTTACTGGATCACCTTAGAAAGAAACCAGCTAGTTAGCCAATTGTTAAAACTAACCATCTTTCTTTGCACTTCGCCATCATTCTTGATGAAGGAAAGATTATGCTTAATACCAGCATCTTTCCTGCATTTATGACATTCGTCTAAAGGTCTGACATGTTGTGGCGAACCTACACTGGACCAATAATCAAGGAGCCTCAATCCTCACCACTGGTACCAGTGGGGGACGTACACTGGGAGGATTATAAGTACACACACAGTACTTCCAGATGCAGCTTTCCTGCATCAAGTGCAATTTCCTTTATGAGCACACAGAGACCACAGTTAGTCCAGGGCTGGTTTCTCCCTCTTTCTCCAGATCCCCAGTAAGACTTCCCACTGGCACAGATATAGAGTTGAGTCCTTAGCCAGGCTTCCAAGCCAAGTCCTCCAACACACTCTCTTACCAACCAGTGCTTCTTGTCTCTGCCCAAGTAGCTGTCATGCACATTCTTGGAGATTTATTTTACACAAACACACACACACACACACACACACACACACACACACACACACACACACACACACACACACACACACGCTCACCTGGGAAAGGCTGGCACAGGTTTACTAGCTATCCCCCCTTCTGCCCCGATTATAACATAGTTATCACTGCCACCAGAACTCCTTATTAGTTACTTTAAGGCCCTTAACAAAGGGTGTCCAATGTTATTGTGTAACATTAATACTAATACAAATGGTAGTTTGACCAAGAACAAGGCTAATAGGAGTGGCCCACACAGTGTCACCAAATAAATATGCAAATACTCTCAGAACTTAAATATCTCTACACAGATCAGTCACAATGAAATGTTTAAATATTTAATAATAAATAATAAAAGAACAAGACAATACTAAATATATATTCACAGTGACATCAGAGTTCAAAACCACAGGACATATTTAAAACAACATTGCAGGACAGCCTCACATAAATAAAGAAAAATATCTAAACTAAGCTTCACTATATTCCTGACTGAATCTAAGAGAATTACTATAACCTAAGAACTTATTAATAGAGCAAAGCAGATGTGATGAATGGACCTTACTGTTGTCAGGTGCAGGACAAAATTTTGTCTCACTAAGAGGCTTCTCAAAATATCTGAAATATTACTGCTGGGATAGCTTTCAGAATGGCATCACTTCTTGTCATCTGACTTCTAGTCCCCAGGCCAAGACCACCATTGCTGACGCTGGCAGTATTTAGTATCCACCTATAAACATATACAGACAAGGGCTTCTCCTCAGATATCTGCCAGATGCTGGAAGTCATAAAACAATTGCATTCATTCATGCATTCAAGACTAGTAATTAGCTCACCCGAAAGACAATACAGAATATTTCCAAATATAGACATTGTATCTCTTGCTGCATTGAAAATTGAAAGATACCATATTTTATAGCCTAGCCATCAAGTAATTTAATTTCATTTTTTTCTGGTGTTTGTTGGACTAAAGTTAGCCTCCTGTATTCCAATTTCCACTGTTAAAAAAAAGTATATATATATATATATATATATATATATATATATATATATATATATATATATATATATTAACAGTTACGATAGTGCATGCACATTTTTGTTCTCTTCCAGTAGGGCACACTGTGCTTGCATTTCAAACAGCACTTTGCAAATACTTTTTCAACACAAACATTTGTACAGATTGATATACACATGCCATACAGTTTTAATACATTTGTAACATAAGCATCTTATATAAATCATTTTGATATTCACCAATGATATATAGTTGTTTACTAAATTCCAACTAGCTGTGCTGGCAGTATCTCCTTCTGTCACACGTCTCTCTGCAGATCCCTCATTGTTTTTTTCTCCAGGTTATTTAGCTTCACATAGACTATAACCATATCAATGTCACATTTATCTAGTTTAAGATCTGTTAGGTCCCTTGAAATGCCTTCGGTCTTGACTCCTGAAACACAACTCATTGTCTCCCTGCTTTTATCCAAATTTGTGAGAGAAGACCATGGAATAACCCATCACCAGTGCATTTTTCTTTGCATTAGCTAATGATAATTTAGAGTGAGTTTGTCTGGAATGTTAACTTTGTGTGTGTGTTCTTCACAGGATGTGTTTCACTGAGAGAAAGTGGTGTCTTGTTTAATAAGTACTTATATCTCTCACAAAAAGATAGCATCGAACTAAGCAATAATTCATTGTCTATGAGCATCAGGAAGATGTTATACTGCCTGAGTGTATCAAGTAAGGCTGACATTACTAAAGGAAGACTAGCTCCATTTTATTTCAAGGAACAAGTGAAGAGGGGCTCTAAACTTGCTCACAGTTTAATTTAATATTAAAAATAAATCAATGGAGTTAATTATATTTAGCATTTAAAATGATGTTATAATTTCTTAAAATAACTAAATAGTAACATTTGGATGAAAAGCTCCTGCATTACAGTTATTTAATATAAAATAAATGAATGAGGTAGACTTTATTAAGTTTTAAAAATTGTAGTTATTGCTATAATTACTTAAAAATCATTCAAAAGTTGAATTTCAAAGCAGCACTAATACAATGTTTCTAATAATCCGCCTTAATTGGCATATGTGCACAGTTTAAGGTATTACATTTGCAGTTGTGCAATATGTAAAGTTCAAAGGAGAGAAATTTAAACAGAAAGTATCTGCATGTGTGAAATATGCTGTTGCATACGCAGCACAGTTAAACTGAGAGGACAAACCAAAAGATACAATAAAAAAACAGCTAAGGCTTTAGCCAATAATGTCTACTTCTCAAAAACAGCAGCAAAATATTTTCTGTCACAGAACAAGCAAAGAAAATAATTAGCTTAATACTAGGGTGATCACTTATAACACAATAGAAGTCAGGGGACTGTTATACATGTAGAAAAACAATTTTTAGCCAAACACACTGAAAAGAATACAGTTTAAATATTGTAATTTTCTAGGTGATTTCATGTGTAAGTGAAAACAAGTGCTTCCCAGCCTTTTTGTTGAAATCTGAGTTTAAAAATCCAGTTGTTCTCTTATCATCACTTGTGCTTCCAGTGCACCTCTCTGCAGACTTTCGTAAAGAAACAAGACAATCAACACCAAAGACCCAATATAAAAACAACTAGGGCTTTAGCCAATAATGTCCACTTCACAGAAACTGCAGCATTATAGTCCCTTCCATAGAACAATCACAATTTGTAATCAGAAGTCTAACACCCCAAGTGAAACCAACTAAAGAAGTGCAGAAAAAGTGTAAAAAGTGTAAAAAAGGAGAAACACAGTGAAGACAATCGATATTAGAGTAATACTTTGCAACACAGTAAGAGCCAGATGACTGTTTTACATAGTAAAACAAGTATTAGCCAGACAAACTGAAAAGAATAATAAAATAAAACTCAGATAGAACATGCTTTGAGTAGCATAGTTTACTAGTTGATTTCAGGTGGAACCGAAACAGGTACTTTTCTGCCATTTTGACAATCTGAGCTTAAAAAGCCAGCTATAATGGAGCAAAGACCCTTTTGTTATTTATCCTGTCCCCCATCCTAAGAGTTGAATGATGCACCAAATTCAACACGTGCTTGTATGACATGTTTTCATAAATGTGTAATGCATACTACTGTCACTGGCTTACCAAAGCTAAATAAACATTTCTGCTAATGGTGTTGCATACCATGTGCCTGTTCACACTGGATACTGACATTGAGAGGATGAGACTGTCACTAGAATGGTGAAGTTGGCATCAGTCATTCACCCCCAGCGCAGAGTCTCATGCACCCAGTATCCAGGTAATCTGCAGTAGAGTCAGGGCTTTATTAATCAGATCCTTAGAACTGACAAGTGACAAACAGATTTTTGACAATGAAATGGGTGTGCTGTAGGATACCCAGAAATACATGGTGTGTGTGTGTGTGTGTGTGTGTGTGTGTGTGTGTGTGTGTGTGTGTGTGTGTGTGTGTGTGTGTGTGTGTGTGTGTGTGTGTGTGTGTGTGTGTGTGTGTGTGTGTGTGTGTGTGTGTGTGTGTGTCTAAAGTTTATAGTTTAGATTTTAGATTTGAAAAAATAATAAACTTCCATGGTTGTGAGGTATGAGACAACACCTGACAACTGTTTCACTATTCAGTATTCAGTTCTGGACTTGTATTTTAATAATATTTTATTCAGTTATGTATATTTGGTCTTCCTTCTATTGTTTATTATCAGTCTACTTTTTAGTGCAGGAAATCCTAAAGGATAGTCTACTTTTCTTTCTTGATCGTTGGAATGCTTAACTACAATATGAATACCCTGTATGTAAGCTGAATGGTGAGACTACTGCTGCAAAGAGAGCTACTTTAGCATGGATTAGGTGGTGACCAGTAACTTGCTTAACCACCCCCCTTCTCTGTAAAGTCTGCACCCATGTAGGGGTTCATTTGGGTGCTCTGACTTCCTTACACATCAAACTAAATTGTATGTGTGTGTATAAAATGCCCCAGTAAACAAATGGTGGTGGGTAGAGATACTCAGGCTTGAACCCTTGGTACACTGGTAGCATTGTTGCTTTACAGCTGCAGGTTCTTGGGTTTGATTCTTGCCTGGGGTGTGTTGGGGTGGGGTCTGCATCTTCTTGTGTGTGGTTGTGGGTTTTGTTTGTGTCCCCCATGTTAAAAAGACATGTCTGCATATTTTCTTCTGGGCCCTCTGCTGAAAATTTTTTTGTTCAAAGTCAGATTGTCTGTTAAAAAAAATTGACAGGCATTTGAATTTCAGACTTCAGGTTTATGAATGTTGCATTGTTGCCCACCAGCTATAGGTTTTCTGGTTTGATTTTGGCTGGGGTGCCTACTGTATTACCCATATTTGGCTTTGTCCAGTTTTGTGCTAAGGTTAACAACTATGGCAAGAACTGAATTCACTGAATATGTCTGAGGTCTTTCACAAAGCAGCTGATTTGGTAGTGGTATGTTGCACTGACTGTTTTTGCACAGGACCCCTTGGCAAAAATGTGGTGTGGTAACAGCATTTTATTCTAGCAACTTTCCAAGATTATACAAGCAATGTTTGAGATGCAGTTGAGTAGATTTTTTACAAGGAGCTGAGAGCTGCAGGGAAGAGAAGTTTAGTGCTGCTTATGCTAAGGAGCTGATACTAACTATGGAGCCTGTTATCAGTTTGCCCATTTCCTCTATTTATTGCATTATTTTATCTTTAATGTAATATATATAGGCAATTTTATCCTCAGGGCATCACACTTTTTTTTTTCGATGAAACCATGAAATATAAAGATATTTATTACTTTTATTTCAGAAATGCATGTAGATTATTTTTGGCCTTGTCCCCACTTCTTTGTATGAGTACTAGAGTGCTTTTCATCTGTCCTGGTAAGCTTGGCTGGGCTTTACCATAAAAAAAACAGAATGCCAATCGTGTGGTCCATATTTTTGTTTCCATTTAGATATTAAGTAAGCTGTCATGCAGCCATGCATGAAAATATTTTTATTCTTCTACAGTGTATTTAATTAGTTTTTGTGGTTTTGAGCATAGCTCCATTGACCCCCCCACCCATTCAGCTGTCCTGCAGCCCCCTTGATTTGAAGTCAAATGGGAGCACTGAATGGCATAAAGGACAGTAGTGAGTTGGATGAAAAGCTGCCCCAGCATTTCATAGGCCTGAAACAGAGTCTCATCTAGTTTCACCCCAGATGGACTAAAAAAGACCAGATTACTGCTCACTATAGAAAGAGATGAGTAGACCATGCCTACAGTAGTTGTTTAAATAACAGGCAAGAAAAGACATGCTTACATTTGTGAAAATGTCAAAGCTGTCATTATCTTAATATTACATACATTATGATGATCTGAGGATATTTTTGCATCCATAACAGAGGAAGCACTTCACAAAGAATTATTTAGAGCTAATTTGCCAGCAGGTGGAAATAAACCAATCTTCCTAGAGGGTTAAACTATTAATATACATAATCCATTATTGTAGCACGACCATCTAATTTTTGAAGTGTCTGCATCAACCATTTGACAAGAAGTGAAGAATCAGATGAAGCAGAGAATCTTCAATATGCAGTCCTACCTAGATGACATCACAGTAATAGACAAGGATGACAAAGACCAACTGAAAAATAAAATGACACTCCATGACATGCAAAAGAAGCAAAGCTTTAGGATGGCTGTATGATGTCAAATCAATTTACCACTTTGTTGACTTGCATTTCTTCGGGACCAGAATGTAGAAAGAACAAAAGCATGAATCACTGACACATCAACAACTATTTTGTTGAAAATAGAAACAGCAGACAGCATGAGTCACCTTTTGGAACACAACAAGAAAAAGTGCAGGAAGGGAAAACAAAACACCTGTCCAGTAACCCTCTCAAAGCAGCCCATGTACAGCAGTCCAAAACATAATGAAACATAATGCACAGAAAACAGAAAAATTAGGGACCACAACATACTGCAACCTGTGCCAGGTCAAGTCTATCTTTAGATAAACAAAAACTATATAACGTGAGGAACAGAAGTATCTGGCAAATGAATGTGATGTAGAACATCACATGCAAAGTAGGAGAGCTATAGTGCATAGGAAATCACTTGGGCTGAAGAGCATTTTTTGTCAATGACACGTTGGACTTGTTTTGTACAGTCCTGTTATCTCTCCTGTCTAGGAAAGGGTGCACAGCCAGTAGACATACATAGCCTGAGTTCTTTGATCTGATTTGTTCCCTGATGAACATGGACATCACTGACTGTAGGTCTGGTACTCTTCTACCAAATAAACAGACCAGTGTCCTGTGCTATACTTCCACTGAATTTTGGGTAGGTGGGAGGAACAAAAGTTTCAAAGCAGCTATGTTCCAAAACTCAGTAGGTAATGGAGGAGAAAATCTTGCAACAGTAGTACTGCCTGTTTTATACTTGTGAGGTTTACCTATCACATAGAAATCTTGAAAGTATTTCAGCAAAGCTTGTCCTTGTGAAGGAACTCCTTCCCTTATGCTGAAAACTGCCTCCATAAAATCACACTCCTCCAAAAACACTACTGCCATAAGTTTCTTCACCTCCATATGAAATTTGCTTGATGCACCATGAAGTGGGGAAATTCCTAGATGTTCCACTCTTCTCCATATGTTTTGCATGGAATGGAAGAAACATCCCTTAGCTATGGAACCATTACTATTGATGCGTATATTTTTTATTGCTGCAAGTTAGAAGTCATAGAGTACATACGTCAAACTTTTAGTAAGTGATAAATATGTGGAGAGTGCCACCACACATTGCCACAAATAATTACAAGGTCTCATAGACTTCTTGGACTTTAAAACAGTATATCAATGGTATTATCATAGTATAACCACAATGTGTTACAAAGCCATATATATTGTATAGCTGCCTAAAGATTGTCCTTTGGTAAGGAATGTTCCATCCATTAGCCAGGGAGTTGCAGTGCTGAGATCTACTACACTTTGTTCTGCAGAAAACACTAACACCATAATGCCAGTAGTCTCTACTTCATATTTTTCATAAGCAACACACCACATTTTGTAGAGTAATCTTTTATGTCTGTGCTGTTAAAACAAATATGTGCTAGCTACATTAGTTATCAGGTGTTTTCTCCATAGCCTGTGTATCCTTTGTAACATAGCTTTGCGAGACGGCAGGGATTTTACACTTTCTAGGAATGTAGACACTACAAATTCATCAACCACGAGGCAATGTATTCCTGCAAAGTATCTTCTGTGCTCTATATTTATTTATGTTGTGTGGGTCATTAGTGTGATGATGTGGTACCGACTTACACAGTTGTTATCCGGCTACTGTTAACAGTGTCACAGCTCATCCTCTACACTTGTCAATTAGTCTCCATCTGCATACCCAGTACCTTTTCATTTTGGTGACTTTCTCAAGATTGTACACTGCCATCTGTGAAGAGGATGTTCTTTTTTTCTCTGGGACTACCTTTCTGGTACATCTCCCTATACTTCATGGTGTCACTGCTGACACTCCTTCATAGTCTGCCGTGCTGGCACTATGGATAATGCAGCTATGCTTATTGTCAGTACCTTACTACTATTTATAGTCAACGAAGCAATCTTTGACTTGTTGGTGATTAATGATTTTAATCTTTCAATGTTCTGATCTTGATGACATGTGGTCGACAAGCTGGTAAGTAGACTTAGCATCATGGATCTGCTTTGGGATAATAGAGGTGACTGTGAGTTCTTTATAGAAGAAGTTACCTGTTCAAGATATCAGCTGAATAAGATGGATAATACATGACCAAAATGAAATGGAGGCTATGTCAAAGGCACCCATACCTCAGAATATGCTGCAACTTAAGTTGTACCTCTGACAGATAAACTACTCCTGCAGTCTTCTTCCAAATAAATTGATGGTATTATATATCCACTAAAGATATTGCTGCAGAAATGGTCTCTGTACAAACTGACAGCAAGCTGTGAATGGGACCTTTTAATTTCTTTTACTGATTGTCATGCTAATAATAAGTTGCACACTTTAATAACACATTTCTTGAGATCGTAGATTTGCATGCACCTGCTTGTTCAAAGAGAACAAAAGCAAAAACTGCACCACGGCTTTCTAAAGAGTCTAGACTCAAAATTACCCATAGAAACAAATTATGGGCTTTATGGCGTTCTACTAAAGATCCCCAAGATCAAATTAAATGTAGGCAATCTAGGAACGAACCAAAAAATCCATTTTACAAGACAAAAAAACAATACTACTGCAACTTACAGACAGTAAATCAAGACGTTTTGAGCAGGATTGAATAATCTACTTCATTCTGGACAAATGTCTACCCCCATCTCAGCTGCTACTATTGATAACCCCCCTCCGAGGATGTTTCAGATAGTTTTAACCGATTCTTTACTGAGACAATTCAAGCCCTAGCAAGCCAACTACCTCCTAGCTCCCCTGGTCCTGAAAGTACCACCCTTAGAGACCTACCCTCATTCAACTTCCAACCAGTGGTCATGTCACTTATTCATACCCTGATCAAAAAATTAAAACCCACCACACTCTCTGCTGATCAACTCCCTGCCAAGTACCTTCAAAAATCAGCTGATGCTATTGCCTACCCAGTATCAATACTAATTAATTGAACCATAACAGAAGCTAGAATTCCCACCATCTGGAAAATATCCTATGTAATCCCACTTCATAAAGGAGACAGCTCTACTGAATTCTCCAATTATAGACCAATAACCATACTCTCTCTACTTGCAAAGATTATGGAAAAATGTATTCACAGACAACTCATTCACCACCTAATCCAGAATCACCTCATGCCAGATACCCAACATGGCTTCTATCCACACCACAGCACTACTTCAGCCCTACTAATTTTCACCAACACCATAAACCATAATCACAACAACAATCACATATCTTCTGCCCTCTTCTTGGATCTTTCCAAGGCATTCGACATGGTTGGCCACCAACATCTAATACACACCCTGCAAACATTCTGTCTAGATACTAAGGCCCTTCAGTGGTTTACATCCTACCTGAATGGGAGACAGCAGGCTGTTCCTTCGCAGAAAAAACTCTCTAACCTACTATCTAACACCCTTGGAGTACCACAAGGCTCTATACTAGGGCCCCTGCTGTTTTCCATCTTCATTAGTGACCTGTATACTGTCACCCCAAAAGTCAGCTGTATCCAATATGCTGATGACTCCATTCTGATCTGCTCCACCACATCTCCAACAGACTTATGGTCTTCTACCCCCTCCACCTTTAACACTATAGAAAACTGGCTTTATGAACGTCGTTTGACACTAAATCCCAAAAAAACTAAAATGCTGTTATTCTCACCAACACAAACGTCTCCTGCTTTTACCTTTACCATAAATGTAAATGATGGCACATTAATCTCCCCTGACCCACCTACAAAACTACTAGGTGTCATTATAGATAGTAAAAGTAAAGTAATGACTTTCAGTTTTTCCCGGTTAGGGGTCGCCACAGCAGAACTCCTGTCTGCTCATGATTGGCAGTGGATTTTTATGGTGCTGAGTTGCCAGCCCGATGCCCAACCTTCAAAGAAGGCACGCCCATTCATGCTCGCACCTGCCTGCATGTCTTTAATGTCACTCAACCGTGGGGAGGACATGCAGACTCTGCACAGAAGGCACTCCAGCCAAGAATCGAATGGGAGAACCTCTTGCTGTGAGGCAACAACATTAACCACTGCACCACCATGGCATTAGATGTCATTATAGATAACAATCTAAAATTTGACCTACATGTAAACCAATCAATCAAAGCCATCAATAAAAAACTAGGGTCAGTTTACAGAATAGAAGCCTTCCTAACCCCTCCAGCTAAAATTGCCATAGCTCGCTCTCACCTTCTCTCAACACTTCTGTACGCATCCCCTATACTCTTTAATATAAACAAGACTGTAC
Organism: Protopterus annectens; assembly: GCF_019279795.1. Taxonomy (NCBI): domain Eukaryota; kingdom Metazoa; phylum Chordata; order Ceratodontiformes; family Protopteridae; genus Protopterus; species Protopterus annectens. The sequence continues at coordinate 1,249,208,628 of NC_056728.1, read as the reverse complement.
TTAACAAACTCTCAACCTGCTACAACCACATCACCAGGTTTGCCACTGGGCTGCCTTTTAGAACACATCATTGCATCAATCTTAACCAGCTTGGGTGGCTTAAACTACCCAATTTAATTCAGTATAACCAACTGATCATGGCTTATAAAATCCTTTATAATCCGGATAATATTCCTGCACTTACAAATCTTACCACCCCCTATCACAATCTGCGACTGCTTAGATCCTCTAACAGACTACTAATTCAGACAAGCAAAATTAACAGTGCAGCTGGTGACTCTCTCTTTGCTAACTCTGTGGGCAGATAGATCCTGGAACTCAGTTCCAGCTGACATTACTTTACTCTCCTCCCTAGGTAAATTTAAAACTAGACTCAAACAGCATCAGGCACTAAACTGGCTATGTCATTGTATCAAGCCTGGCTAACCCTCTTCTAGATTATGTAAAATCTATTAATTAGCTAATGTTTAATTTACCCTTGGCTTTCACCAGGGTTTAACTCTAACCTGTGGAACATGTTTATTACCGTTTTCTTATGTGCTCTTTGTCAGAATTATAATTGTAACATGTTTTTAATGTTTTTGTTTACCTGGAGCTTTTCTCCCCGGGCCTCCGCTGAAAATGAACATGCATCCAGTCAGACTATCCCGTTCAACAAATGTAAAATAAATAAATAAAAATAAAAAATAATCAGAGAAGATCACACAATTGACTCTATAAAGACACTAGTATTTGTCTTTATACTATTAAAAAAAATACTTTTTTTTCTTGTCAACAATTGTTGGCAATCAATGTCAACAAGATCTGGCAAGCAGGACAAGTCTGCACCTGCATAAAGCCGTCGTCTTAATCTACAGGAAAAATATGTTCTAATCTCCCACCTTTCTCCACTTTCCTATAGACATTTATGCCTCCATTCTGAAGCAGGGAGGCCTTAGGTATGCCTTCCTTTTATGCAGTATATGACATTGGTTACCTTCTAGCTAACCCCACAACTCCCTCTCCCTCTCTTTCCCCACACTTTTTCAGCTGTGTCATTCTTTTTTCATATTCCCTCTCTTCCAACTCTCTCTCTCTATATACATTTTTCATTACCACTGCAAATTCCCAGTCATTAAAAGCTGAACCTACTCAGAGTTATCAGTACACAACAACCTATACAGCCATCAGCATAATTGTATTTATTCTATTCATCCTTCATGGACCCATAGCATTCTGCACAGGTCTACCATAATTCATAAGACATCAGTCCTGTCTCTTCTTTCTTTTTATATACTTCCCACACTTGTCCAATCTTCTTTCATGAATTCTGCAGTTCCTTACACTCACATAGTATATGCAGGCTCCATGGCATGACTTTCTGACACATCTGAAATTAATTGACTTGCTTCCTGTCCCTTTGGTAAAGCTTATTGGCATCAGGTATGTAATTTGTTCACTTAGTCCAAGTTCCTGAAATCATTGCATACTTACCACCGTATCTTTCGAAACTGTCTTCCCTCCACTCTGCACTCTTCCTACATTCCCCAACTAGCTTGAAGCAGAGGTGTATTTTGTCTGTCTCTATGTACTCCAGCATCATGATATATTTCACCTGCTCTGCTCTTCCTCACTTGTCTCCATCATTGGACCCTAAGCCTACTGCTTTCTCATTTACCTTTTAAGCTCCATCTTCTACTAGGACATCCATACACTTAGACCATACTACAATAACCAGCCTTTTACAGGTATCCCAATTTATTATAAAATACCTTCAGAGCTTTTACAGCCCACCTGCTCAATACAAATTGTGTCCACCCTTTGATATCTCCCTTTCCATTCTCCAGTTCCTGCCGGATATTTCTATGTTTCCCAGGTTTACTCTCACACAGTCTTATTTACTCATTCCATAAGTGCCCCGGCGTGCCTGCATGCATCCCCTGCATCTTTTCTGTGTCCTACTTTCCCATGTGTACCACCAAGGTTACCCTCCCCTTCCTTGGTTTAATCTGCTGTGCCACGTCAATAACCTCATATGCCTCCTATAATGTGCCACCTAATATTGTATCAGATACCAGCCCTTTCTTAACATATTTTTTTACAATCATCCAGTCTTTCTCCCTTCATATAAAAGGCTACACACCCCTTGTATTTTCCAATTCATTATATCCCCATGGATCATCAAAATATGTATTCATAAATTACATCTGGCACTGCCATCATATGTCCCAGTCATATCATCTACATGAATTATCTAAACTTTTCATACCAACTTGTCAATCATATCAGAAAATCTGTGCAACACCTACTTTCAGTCCTACCATAAGGTATCTGACAGTGACTTCTACTCAATCTAGTGACAAATATTTTGTATTTCTATCACCTGCAACTCCACTTCTCCCAGTACTGCTTTCCCTACTGGAGCTATTGCCAACTTTTGTGTATGGAATATTAATCCTGTCTCTTTTCTGAACCTAACTCTTTGTGCACTCCCGATAATAACCTCATGCAGTCATCTGCACATAAATTAGTATTAATAAAGCCCATCCACCCCCCAAATTATCTTCCTTAATCTCAGCTTTTTTCCATTGCTCTAGCACCTTAACCATGATTAAAAACAGCAGCAACCATGACAGCAGACAGCTGAGCCATGACTCTATCCCTGACCCTCTCCTCTGCTAATAGTTCCTCATTGAATACCACTATTAAAATGTATTTATTATGACATGTCTTTAATCTCTGATAAAATCTCTTCTCCTACCCTATCTCCTCTGTCAATCTGAACAAAATTTCTAACTGACCACATAAATTGTCATTTGATAAACTGAAAAGTACTATCCCTGCTTGGTCAGGCACTTCTCATCAACCTTAAGGGGTCTATAATCCACATTAGTGACCACCTGACCATCTCCCTTTAAGATATCTCACTCATTGCCACTCTTGAAATTATTCACTTCCACCTTGCTGCAAACATGCTTAAACAGCTTTTACCATATATGGTCATCAAACTGTGTGGGACTTTGCAGGATGCTCTTCCCTAGTTCTTAGGGATCACAGCATATTTGAAGTTTGGTCACTTTTCCTAGGAGCACATTCTTGTGATTGACTGCTAAATGAGGAAGCAGAAGTGGCCAGCACCTTTAAGCTATTAGATGTGTATTAATGCAAAATTAATGAAAAAGCCATAGCTGATTTACTTGGTAAGGTTTCGCAGTTAGTGGATTTAATGATGCCGATTTGTCACTCATGGGTTAAATCCGCCTACTTTTCATCACTTCCTGGTAACCAGGAAGCTGGGGTGAGGACGAGGCAAGCTAATGGCATGTTTTCTGGATGTGCTGTTAACAAGTATGGCGGAGGGAATGATTTATCAGTTTTTGACGGTTTGGGGACTCCGGAGCTGCTAAGAGACAATAATTCAGAAAATGCATGTAACGGAGTTGTTTGTCATGAACTAGGGCATGTAACGAGAACACAAGGTGACTCCAACAATATTAACAGTGCTGTTTCTAGTCATGCTGACTCTTACCACTGTAACTTAGACATTTGGTTAAATCAATATGTCTCTGTAACTTAGATATTTGGTTAAATCAATATGTCTCCTTTAATACTGTGGTGGTGGTGCTGTGGTAGCATTGTCGCCTCATAGCAAGACGTTGTCACGTTCGATTCTCAGCTAAAGCGTCTTCTGTGTGGAGGCATGCGTGAATAGGCGTGCCCTCGTTGAAGGTTGTGCGTCAAGGCTGGTAACCCGGTACATAAAAACCCACTACCAATCATTAGTGGACCGGAGTTCCACTGTGGCGACCCTAACCGGGAAAAGCCAAAAGACACAAACAATATGTCTCCTTTAACCGGATTGAATCACATTCAGATGAAGCTGATACCTATTCAAACAATTTGGACAAATTGCATGATTTATTGCTTACATTTAAAACACTTGATGCTGACAATGTGTATTTAAGGGAGTACTTGAATTTAAAGGTTGTACCTAAAGGGCTGAGTGTATACAGATACCCAAACAATGTGGAAGAGGGATCTGAGTTCCACTTAGAGTTGATAAGAATTTTTGATACATGAGGTTTTGAAATTGTAAAAATAAGCATTTTGATTTAAGAGTTCATGTTGATGAAAAAGTGACATTAATAGTTAGTAGGAAGAAAAGAAAGTTAAACAGGGATTTGCATGAATATGAACAAAATATCCATTACCCTAGACCAAAAGGTAGTGTTAATTTTGAAAGATATGGGAACAATGGTGGATATAATAATGGTAGGGGTGGCCATTATGGCTCTAATTTCAACCCTGATGACCACTACAATTCTAGCACAGGTGAATTGTCTGGACACATTAACTATCAAGACCCTTTAGAGTATCCCTCCCTCTGAAGGTCTGAGAGAATGAAAAACAAGCCCACGACCAATTGCTGTCAGGGCAATTGGAGGGAGTGGAACATCGGAGGGGGAGACAGGTTCAGTAGGAGACATTGGGCAAGTACTGGAGTTTGATGGATGTATTGGGAAAGATGGACATATTTTGACATGTCAGGCACACACCATTTTTAATTACAACAGTTTGCATGTTACTAAAGTTTTGTTGTATTTATTTTCAAAAGGTTTTAAATTTGTTCCCCGAAAAAAATGTGTTTTAAGTAAGGTATTAATTGACTTGAAATGTTCATTCATAAAAAGAATTTGGAGCTACTAATAGATGGGCAAAGAGAATTCAGTGGTGGACTGAGAAGGAAAAGTGTGTGGAATCCCCCTTTGCACCCCCAACTTTAAAAATTTGGAGAATGTTTTGGAAAAGGAACTAAAGGAAAACGTTCCTAGTAACAAGGTTAGGTTTAACCTGACGGCTAAAGGAAAAATGCTTTTGGAGTCTATTAGGAAGAATAAATACATACGGGTAATGAAACTGGACAAGGGAGGGGGTACAGTGCTTATGGACACGGTCACTTATGAAAGTAAGATGGTGGACATATTGTTAGATGATAATAAGTACACAAGGACCTCTATCAATGAGGTGCATATAGCGTACAAAAAGATTTATATATCACTTAATGACTTGGTACTAGAGGGCTGTATTGACACAGAGACCTTCAGGTTTTTGCACAATAAGGAACCAAGATACCAAAGGTCCACAAAGATGTACAGGACCCCCCCCCCTTTGAGGCCTATAGTGTCAGCCAGCCAATCTGTTACTGCACCTATTGCTTAATATTTGGATTTTAGGTTAAAAAATATGTCTGTTGGTGCACTTAATGTTTTGAAAGATTCATGGGATTTTTTAAAAAGTGTAAGGAATAAACAGATAACCAATGATGTTATTTCTATTACTATTGATGTGATTGATCTTTTCACCTCTATTCCCCATAAGACTGGTTTAGATTTTGTTTTGAAGAGATATTAAGAAATGACAATAGTTTTACTGAAAAGGAGATTTATGTTTTTACAGTTTTGATGGAATTGGTGTTAAACAATAATTTTCTTTATTTTGAAGGGGAATTGTTTTGACAGTTGAAGGGAGTGGCCATGGGGGCCATGTGTGTCCATACCTATGCAAATTTAGTGATGACTTGGTGGGAGCAGAAATATGCATTTAATTCAAGGTTTAAGGATACTTGAGCACTATACAAATGTTTCCTGGATGACATCTGTATATTTTGGACAGTGATGAGAGGTTTATGGATTTCTTTGAATATATCTCCAACAGTACTGAGTTCTTCAGGTTTACTTACAAGATAGATTATGACAGTATTGATTTGTTGGATGTTAATATTAGAAAAAGTGAGAATGGTTTTGAATCAAAAGTTTACAGGAAGGAGACATATTGTAATTCATTTCTGCATTTTTCGAGTGCCCACCCTTACTTTCAGAAGAAAGGTATAGTGAAGGGTTAATATGTATATGGTAGTCGAATGACCTCTGAGGATAAGGATTTTAATGATGAGTGTGACTTTTTGAAGTGTATGTTTCTGGAAAGAGGATACCCAGAGATTTTAATGAAGGAAATTTAGGAAGAGCTGTTACAGCATAGGAAAGGAAGATTTAAACCAATTTTACATTCTACTGACGTAAACACAAAGGAAGGGGGGAATGTGCAATAGGGAAGATGACATATATGGGAATGCTTTTATTGTGGACTTTAGTGGAGACTCCCATGTTATTAGAGACATTTTCCAAAGGGAATGAGCCAGGTTCTCTAAGTTTTCTGATTTGAACTTAAAATTTGATGTCCCATTAAAGTTCATTTTCAGAAAAGGTAGATGTATTAAAGATCTCATGGAAAATAATTTTGGGGGTGATTCTGTTAGAAAAGTGGGTACCTTCAAGTGTGGAGTATGTCAGCAATGTCCCTTCATTGCTGACACCGCTGAGATTATTGTTAGTTGTAGGAATAGACATATAACATCTAAATCTTACTACAATTGTGAAATTAAAGGGCTTGTCTATATTGCAACGTGTGAAACATGCAGAGTCTTTTACATAGGTAAGACTGAAAGATGCCTAAAGAGAAGAATTTGCGAACATCTTTATGATATTAGGAGAGGAAACAGTAGAAGTCCACTATATAAACACACATTGAGTTGTGTAGGTGCTTCTTTTACTTTTTTTGTACTGGATGAGGTAGTAATGGATGGAAGGGGGTGGTTCTTGGGAGACCATATTGGAATATAGGGAGGTATACTGTCAATTGGTGTTGGAAGCCAACAAGTGCCAGGTTTGAATGACATGGTCTCCCTAGCTCCTGTCTTGAAACTAAGGGCAGCGAAATTATGAATTCTATAACTACCTTGTTGGATTATTCATTGTCTATTGAGTTATGACAGCTCACGTGTTCATTAACAAATTTGAGTATGATTTCATTGTAGGAAATATTTTTATATATGACTGTTATTTTAGGATTCGTTGTCTTAATTATATTTATTTATAACATGTTTTAACAGGAATGTTTTATCACACACAAAAAGGGGAACTTTTCATTGATTATTAGGGACATTGGTATTTTTAACTTTAGAGTTTTTAGCTTTTTGTTAAAGAAGGGGTTAAAATTTTTATTGATGTCACATGATTTTAACCTTTGTTAATTTGTAAGGGTATAAATGGGGAGGGGTTTGATTGTCAGCATTTTCTGATGAAGTTTTGAGAAGAAAACGAACTGGTAGTGTTTTCAGTGTTATTATTGTGTTAGTGTTTGCTGTGGAACCTATTAAATACTTTTTAGTGGTGGATACGGCTTATTGGTGCTTTTGTCTTGTTTATTGGTCTGGATTTGGGCACCTCATCCTCTTGGACTTGTTTTATATGTATTAATGCACAAATATTGAACACTTATCACTAATGGATACCCTTACCCAACAATAATGATTCTGTTTTGTACACAGTGAAAGAGCAACTAAGGAGTATCTGTCATTTTGTCAGAAAAGCCATTTCAGGGATCTAGAGAGGTAACTTGTTACAAATTACTCAACACAGCCTTGAATGCAGTAGGTACAGGGCACTTTGGCAATGGGAAAATTAAATCCATTGCTTGACTGTATATGATGGACACTTACTGGTAAGAAAACTGAGAAGTTAACAGAGAAACAAAGTGGATGCCAGAATGTTCAAAAGGCACTCTCTCACTTACCCATACACAGCTGGACGTGATCATCAGTACAATAAGCATGCATCTATACTATCTTTTAAGGATGATTTCTAGACTCTGTGTTTATACTTTCACTAATAGCACAATCTAAAGGTATTACCTGCATGAAATCTACCTTCTCTGTAAAGGTTATAGAAGAGCCACAGAAATATTCAAAATAAATGGTCTCAAAGAACAGATATGCTGAGACAACTGACCACAGTTTGCAAGAGAATAGTTAGCAGCCTTCAAAAAACAATATGATGCAAATTATTTCACATTGTTCCACATCATCTATCTACAAAGGCATTAGAGAAATAGTTAATAAAATGTTCAAGTCAGCAGTTAAGGCCATGAGTCCAGATAGAAAACAACTGTTATACAACATACACACAAACCTTTTCAGGCAGTCAGTATTACACCAGCATCATATTTTGTTCTTAATTTGAAACTTGAGGTCTAGACATACCAAAGGCTGACATTTGTGGAAAAGTGCAGAAAAATTAAGCCATACAGCTAAAATAGAACTCAACCATAGATATTAACATTAAACAGCATGTGACAGTACATGACCATAAGGCTGATAAATGACAATAAAATCAAAGCATATTTGACAACTGGCACTACAAGTCAACTGGAGTACATTCAGTTCTAAAAAGTTCCATTTTTGAAGAGTTTATCTGCTGCTGTGCTTGGAGTTTTCTGCCCAATCTATGTCCAGTATCTTTAATCTAAACCTGTACATTCACTGTGGTTTAGAAATGTAGGTTATTTAAGCAATAACCAATGATGTCGGTGTGGTATATTAAGATTTACCCATGGTTAGTGTAGTTTAATCATGAGGGTGAAGCCCGAGTAATTAAATAAAGCCAATTGTGAGTAAATCTTAATATACCACACCATGGAGTTAGTTATTGCTATTATACAATGACATTATTTAACAAAACAAATACTTAATTTTCTTAAATAATGTGTTTGTATAATGGTGCCATACTGTCCTTTCGCGGCTGGTAATATCTTGGTGCCTTTTCTGACATACTGTGCATGCATATGGGACTTGCTTTCCCATGCATATGCAGTACATCAGTGCTTTGGAGAGGAAGCAACAGAGAAAGGAAAGTCTCCGTTGGTCCATTTTTGTTTTATTTTTAATCAAAAAAAAAAGGTTTCGGACAGTTTAGGGGTAGGAGAGAGGCAGAATGGAGGAAATACAAAGAAAATCAAGTACGTGTCTTTAGTTTTAAGTACGTATTTTCTTAGTATTTTCTCCATGCTGTCTCGCTCATATGTCTGGAGTCCGGACTATTTATTTATTTTTTTTTTTTACTTTTGTTTAAGAAAAAAATAAAACTTACAGAATATACCAACGGAAAAAAAGTGCTTTTTCTGTTGGCATATTCTCGGATTTGCAATGAGCATCCTGGTTGGGCTGGCCAATTAGTGTGCTCGTGTTGTAATATTAATGGCCATTCATTGTATAATAACTACTATTTCATAATACTGATGTGCTCTCAATCAGATAGTATGCAGGATTATAACATAGGCTAAACACTCTAATGATCTATGGTGGAAGAAAAAGGTTAGTTCTACTAGCTCTTTATGGTGTTGGTCCCCAGACACATCCAGGAAGTATGAGAAGCCATAGGAAGGAATAAGGGATAGGATCAGGTGGGAGAAGGTTATATGTGATAATTATAGGGACTCCAAATCTACCAAGAACAGATCGAGACAGACTAAGAAGTGAGCAGGTGTCCAGGCACGTGATGAGGACTGTACCAGGGAGGATAGAATTTTGGATTGTGGTTCTAAACCACGTGGAAGGAGTCAGGACTGCCCAAGTAAAAACACCATTAGCTAAGCGTGATCATTCCAGCATGTGAGTAAGACTGGGTGGAAGGTTAATAATACAGACAAAGGTCAGGGTGTGGTATTTCAGGAAAGTGAATTATTATGAACCTGGGGATGTGGGTCAGAGAAAAATTAGAGAACTGAGGATGAATTAAGCCAATAATGAAGCTATTAGAATTGATCAGTAATATAGTACTCAAGGCTTTAAACAAGAGTTTGCTAAATAGCAATGTTTCAAAAATGAGGGGGAGGCCAATGTTTCTTGTATACAGGAAGCTAAGGTAAGAGATTAATGTAAAAAGGCAGGAAACACTAAAAGTGGAAGGAAGGGGGATAGGCAGGAGAAGATGTCATGCTACAGAGAAACAAGTAAAAAGGACAGCAAAGGAAATAGCAGCAAAGGCTTAAAGTGTATAGTAGTTGCCATAAGGATTTGCCATTAAAAGAAAGAAAGAAAGTTTTAGATGAGTAACAGAATGTAGGAATGCACATCTAGACTGAATAGGAAAAAGCATAGGTACTGAATTTATTCACTGAATAAAGAAAGCAATAAAAGATGGTATTGCTTGGATGAGATGCACGTTTTAAAGATACTGTGATCCAAGAAAGACTCTAGCATATATTCGCCATTTGTTCTTCTTTGGGGTGCAGTATTCTATGGAGCCTGTTGGTACTTAGCTTAATGTATTAAAAATACAGCTGTTTATCAGTCAAGAGGCATTCTAGGATGCAGGATGATATTTGTTCAAATAGAAAAAGAGCTATTTGTCACAATGTATGGTATTGAAAAGCTTAGAAATTATGTTTACGAGAAATCTGCATTGGTGGAAATAGAACATAAACTATTACAGAGCATTGTTAAGAAGCTCTAGTGTAAGACATTACCAAGATTGAAAAAATATTTCTGAGATCACACAAGTATGATTTAATTATGAAATATATGCCAGATGAGGGAAATGAATATAGTAAATATGTGGAGTCATTAATGTGTATTGAACAACAAGGAAAAGTCAGATGAGTAATGTTATGGCTGGTCTGTCTAAAGAGGGCTGAACTTTTTCAGATGAGTGACCAACTGGACTGGAGTGCAGGATGTTTTGGAAAGTAACAGAGAAAGGCTGGCCAGAGGAAAAAAAAAGTCTGTAAACAAATAAGCACAATCTTATCTTTCGATTAGAAATTAATTGTATATAACCTCTGATAATTCTAGAAGGTAAGCAATTGTTTATAATCAGATAAGATAAGAAAGGTTACCAAGAATACAAATTACTTCTTGGAGCTGCAAAACATCAAAAAAGAGTACTTAGTGTTTTATACTGCCTAGACATGTAAATAGAAATTGAGCAAGAAGCGAGAGACAGTTTTCTGTGCAGTGTTTATCCTAACAATAATATGACAAGGATGATGACTTCTCACAGGACACTGGGAAGACGATGGAGTAAACTCAGAAAAAGATACATTTCAAAGACTGTGTGTATTTAGTAAGCAGTGAATTATATTATTCAAAGTTCAAAGGGTCACAACCAGTGCTGCTGTTAATGGTGCACTGTTTTTGGGACAGAACATTTGATGTAATTGTCCTAGATAATGGTCCACAGTATGCAAGAGGTGTGAAACATTTCAACATGTGACTTTCTAATCGAACCCATCCACAGTCCAGTGGTGGCAGTGAGAGGGCATTTCAAACTGTAGAAAAAACATGGAAAAATCTTCTGACCATTAAAAATGACAGTTACATTGATGTGCATCTAGCTTTGTGAGAATACAGAATTATTTTCTTGCAAGGTGTGCAGCTCCTCAAAAACCTCAGCTATTGATGGGCCACAAGATAAAGAATAGCCTACCTAATTCTGTATTCATAATTCAGCCTAAAATTGTAAATTTCTGGAAAAAAATGAAAGCAAAACAAATAAGCAAGATATAGTTGCCAGAAACAAATTTTCTTGGTGGAATCATAGTATCAACAAACTTTATAATAAATGGCAGAGAATTTTGACCAACTTTACGAAGTGTAATTCCTGCTAGAATTATATAGCCATGTTCACTGAAATAAATAACTCAGGAGCATAATAAAAATACACCAAAGCAAGTTTAAGGCTGAATTAACCACTTAAGCCAAAGACAATCACAAGGCCTTTTTTAGTTATGTTCATAATTTCAGAAGAGCAATGCTCTGAACTGAATGTGAATGATGTTACCTACGCTGAAGCTGAAGTTATAGCTAACCAACTCTCTCTTCCTCCCCTCAGTCTATGCCACAAAATATTTGTTAAACTGATGTGCCTCGAGCTACCACAGAAGATCAAGTCTTGAAAGTATTATCCAGAGCTAAATATAATGCATTGATAGGTCGTAATAGTATCCATTTAGCACCTTAAATAGCATAAAGCACAATTTACCCACCTGCCCAACAACATTGTTCAACATCAGCCTCCATACAGGTTTTATATCAAGTGACTGGAAAACAGCTGCAGTCATTCTCCTGCATAAGGGAGGACCTGACACAGACTCAGGCAATTACAGAACCATAAGTTGACAAGCCACATATGCAAAGTCATGGAAAGACATAACATGGAACTAATCAATAAGGACATTGAGAACCTTCAAATACTGGACTTGTCTCAGCTTGGATTCATCAAGGGCAGGTCTTGCTTACTTAGCTTGGTGAACTTTTTTGAAAAGGTCACAACAGCAATGGATGAAGGTAAACAATACATGCCACATACCTCAACCTGGAAATAAAACCCTGTCTCCCTCTCTGGATTGACAACAGTCTCAAAGGTAAGAGTCAGGAAATCAAAATAGAGGAAGCTACCTCCACAAAGAGACCAATCACCAGAACAGTGCCCCATGGTTTGGTGCTGAGACCTCTCCTGTTTGGCACCTATTTCTGTGAAGAAAAGGTCAATACCAAAAGGCTTTGCCTGACTATTTTTGCGGATGGCTACAATCTAGGAGCAGCTACTGAATCCAAAAATGACTTTGTCATCCTGCAGCAAGGTTTGTCCCAAACAGGTAACTGGTACCAGAATCGTGGCTGAAGCTAAATGCCAAAAAATGCATTATTGAATCCTTTGGGAAGTTGCCAGAGCTGAAGGCCTTTCTTTATTATAACCAATAGAGAATTAGTGCATCATTTAAACAGCCTTCAGTTCAGCAATATCCTTTACCTTTTTGAAAGGCAAATTTCAGCTCCCTTAACCTGAGTTCTAGAAAAATTTGCTGATCAGAGATACAATTCTCCACTCTGCTAAAACATTTTAAACTTGACATATTCTCCTTAATACGTAAAATATTAATTGGTGATATAGTATTGTTTGCACATGTCTGGTTGGTATACACCTTCCACAATATTAAAGTGTGATGTAAGACTCAGGGAAAATGGAAAGTGTGTAATGATGAGTTAAAGGATGCCAAGTACAAGTTCTGAGGCTGTCTTAGAAGACATGAAATTTATGATTCATTTTGGTATTAGAACTCAGCAGACTATGACTTCCCAGTTTATCACAGGGGATTTTACTCTTCCTTGGAAAGAGTGTAGCAAGAGGCCGCATCAAGTACATCATATTTAGGATCATACCGGAAGCATCCATTTCATATGAGTTGTGACAAATTACTTTTATCTCTAAAGTGGTAAGCTAACCATTTGATCACAGTGCTTGTGGGCACTATGCCTTCACATCTTTAATTAGGAACTGTCTGTCATGTTAAGTGACAGAGTGATACAAACTGATGACTCTTACAGTAAGTATTCAAAACCAGTTTCACTCATTTAAATCAGTAACACAGTTTTCAGACATTGTAAATGTAACAAGGTTGAGGGCAATGAAACACTCACCTCTAGTGGTCCATGCTACTATACTTAACTTTAGAGATCTCTGATGTAAACATTTATTATGGCCACGTTGTGGATTCTGAAATGAGCTATGCTTTGGGTATCATGTTTCACAAGCACTCTGCAGAGCAACCAGTTCTGAAGAAGGACTCCACTGTTCCTTTAATGACATAGGTTAAAGAAGAACTGCAGAGGCCTAACCTATGTATTTATTTATTTATTTGTTGACCGGGAAAGTCTGACTGGATCATAATGTACCTATTTTCAGCTGAGGCCCAGGGAGAAAACCTCCATATATTTCCAAGACATCATCACTCCTTGTACAACAAAATACTTTGTAATAAATAAAATATTGCCATTGCATGCTTTCAAAGGAATAACATTGCCCTTTCATGGCTTAAAGTAGTGTTTCATCTGTATGTCAGCACTGTAACCGCAGGCTTTACATGGGTGAAGGCCTGTATGCCTGCACTAACATGTATGGCATATGTGAATGTCTTTTCTGCAGTTGCCAATGCATTTTTCATCCTGAGCATGCATGCGCTTTTTTTTTTTGGGGGGGGGGTTGCCCACTTTATACACAGTGCCAAGTGAAGTATATTCTTTAATAAAATGGACTTCACTACAGGTGCACAGCAGAACATCATGACACTCCTATTATCTTAGTCATAATACTGCATGCATGACAGAATCTTACCTGTTATGAATCCAGCATTATGACCAACATTCTGGTGGTGCTGTGAGATCATGCACCATTACTGATCATATAGGTTCATAGGTTCATAGGTGTGTACTAGGCTAATGGCCCTGGGGCCTTTACAAGCCTAGCCATAGGATTACCCAGGCCCAACCTTAATTCCCAGTGACTCTGTTGAGAAGAGCCACTGGAGTTATCCTCGTAGTGAATTTCTATTTCCCATCCACTCATCAAGATTTCCCTTGAAGAGCATCTGTGAGGTGTTCTGCTTGATATGTATGGGAAGTCTGTTCCATAGCATGGGCAGTCTCTGGGATATGAACCTGTCCTTCCAGTACATTCTGTTGATTGTGGTAATGAGGTTGAGGTCTCTGGAGCGTGTGGTGCAGAGGAATTGAGATTTCTTTAGATGTAACATTTCTAACAGAGCTGGGTCAGACATGGCTTTGTAAGTCAAGCAGAGATCGCCTCTAAGTAGGCAATATGAGACAGAGAATAGTTGGAGTTTTTTTAGTCTGTTCATATAAGACAAGTGTTTAATGTCTAGGATCCTCTTTGTGAGGTACTTTTGTGGCCTCTCCAGCTGTTGCAAGTGTCTAGTGAGGTACATGCCAAATGGGGCATTGTGCTCGATGATTTGCCTAATGAAGGAAGAGTAGAGGGAGACAATGACCCCTTTTTTCCTGGATGCAAAACCCTTAGTAATGAGATGTGCCACATAGAAGGTCTTTCTGACCACAGTGGCAATGTTGTGATCAAAAGAGAGGTTGCTGTCAACCTATGTTCCCAGATCTCTTATAATGCCTTCTGCATTCAGTGGACTACCATCAATGTGGTAATTCATGGGAGCTGTTTTTTCCCCAAAGGGGATAACGACACATTTTTTGGGACAGCCATGGTTCCAACACCAGTTGTTGGTCTCAGTGAGGCCATTCTGTAGGATGTCAACATGACTTGGGTAGTTAATAATAGCTCCCAACTTGCAATCATCTGTGAACTTTGTCAGTCAGAGTCCCTTCGTGTTGACCTGTACTTCAGAGATTTAGATACCAAACAGGAGAGGACCCAAGACCAAACCTTGTGGGACTCCACTCATGACTAGTCAGCAGTCTGACTTTGAGTCAGCTACTTTCACACTGTGGGTTCTATCTGTGAGGCAGTTTGCAACCCACCTAGTGATATAGGGGGTTGAGGCCTAGCTTAGTGAGTTTTTCTATGATTCCTGAGTGGGGAATGGTATCAAAGGCCTTGGCCAGATCAAGGTAGGCTGTATGAACCATCTTGCCTTCATCAATAGCTCTGGTGACTGACTCAAAGATGTCGACCAAGTTGAGCAGGCATGATCTACCCTTCACAAAACCAAACTGTGTGGGATCTTAAAGATTTCCTATATTCTTGTTTATTAGGTCCATGATGATGTGTTCCATAGCTTTGCATATCAGACTCGTCAGGCTAATGGGGCGATAGTTCCCAGGGTCTGTAGTCGCTCCTCCTTTGTGGAGAGGGATGACTGTAGTAGTGTGCCTTTGGTAGAAACAAAGCCTGAGGTGAGGCTGTGATTGAACAGGGCACACAGGTGAGGTGCCATTTCACTCTGTAGTTCATGTAGAACACAGCCAGCGATACTGTCAGGTCCCATAGAAGCTGTATTCTTGGCCTTGGACAGTGCTGCTTTAACCTCTGCAGCAGTAATACTGGGTGCCTGGCAATCTATTGGTATTGTGATTGGTCCTTGGGGGGGAGGGGTAAAGTTGGCACTGAATCTGTTGGCCAGTATATTGGCAATATCTGTTGGCTCGGTATAGGAGGTACCATTCTGCAGTAGCTCAGGGCAAATCTGGGTATTGTGGTGGAGATTCTTTACATAACTATAGAAGGCCTTGTGGTTGTCTTTACTGTCTGCTGCAATTCTGTTTTCATAGCTAGCATTAGAGGATTTGATGAGGGATCTTAACTTTTTGTTGAGGCTGATAAGGGATATGAGACTATAAGACAAGATTCAGCAAACTCAGACTACAGCATGCACTGATAATGGGTTCATTAATACAGGATGTTTGTGAATTCTATTACCTGTACATGGATCAGCATGTCTTACAAGGACTGGTGATTTCCATATAGTATCCTGCAGTGGATAGGCATATTTCCCCGGCTGGTGTAATTTCATAGCTGGAGAGGACCTGCAAAGTATGTTCTGAGTAGAACTGTATGATGATGGAGGACTCCACTGTGCTATAGTGGACATTTTAGAATGAGGCCTCTTGTTTGATGCAAGCTATGAATACTTTATTCTTTTATCTATTTATCTTTTACTGAACCATCGCTACCACTTGTCTGCTCCTGCTTCAACTTCAATGCTTCAGCGTTTCAGCAGAGCTGTAAATGCAGTACCATGTTACATTTATGAAGCTGCAGTTTCACAAGTCAGTGCTAATTACTGCACTCCCACACCATCAGCACCTGCCAATTGCAACTCTGAAAAGTTTGCACCTCTGATTGTCCCTACCTTCAACCCGCCATAGTTATGCTTCTGATCTTTTACTGCAGGGTCAGCTCTATTCATTGCAAAACTTGAAACATTGAGTTTGTCTCATCTTTGTTGATGTTTTCAACAACAATTAATAACATTATTGCTAAATTGAAACAGTCTACCTTGGAGCCATACATGAAACTCTGAATGAAAGTACAAGAGAAAGGAATATTGTAATTCCTGAGCAGTCGGAAACAAAGTAAGAGGATACTTGCATTACAATGTAGACATGTAAATAAAAAATCATTATTGATGTAGTTCCATGAAGTAGAGGAATTGCAATATATGTAAAAATGTTGAAATGTACTGCATGATGACGTGGGACTCATTTTGAAAGAGGGCTATGCAATTAAAAATGTAGGTGTAAATTTACAAAACTGGAACCTGGTCTTTGTATCCATTGCAGAATGTGAATCAGATGATGATATGTGACTCTACATTGTCATAGCCTGAAATAAATGTTGATGAAGCTGGCCATATGCAGGTAGTCTGTGGCTCATTCATTCATTAATGCTGATATTCTTTATGTTAGAGGCAGAACGTTGCACACCACTTTGCTCTTTATTATGATTTCAGTTACATGATGGTGATTATTACAAGCTAGCTACCTTTTGGTTAATGACCTTTCTATTGAACTAATCATCTTCATTGACCCCCTTTTTTCTCATTTTCTACATGGTGTGAGAGTGTTGTGTTAACTGCCATCATTTCTATCTCTTCTCTTCAATGTCACATTCCTACCTTTTTCAACACTAATGTTGGACTGTTGCAGGTCTTCACTCACACAATCCATCCAACATTTTGCTGGCTGTCTTCATGTCCTCTTGTCTTCTATCTGTCTAGACCAAATCTTCTTTGCCAGATTGCCTTCTGCTTTTCTAGATGTGCCTGAACTACCATAATCAGTTATGTTTGACCTTTTCTTCAATTGGGGCTACTTTGGCTTCTGTTTTGAAGTCTCCATTTCTTTGTCTGTCCCAAAGTATGCATTCTACCACCCATTTCAGGCAGTTAGTCTCCATCACCTGTAATGTCCTCAACTGCACTGCCTTTATTGCTCAGTTTTTTTGTACCATGCAGTAGTACTGGTCACACAACTGTTTAATACATTTTAGTTTTAAGCTTCTTTGGCAGTCTTCTGTCATACACTACCCCTGGCACTCTGTGCCAGTTCGATGCAGCCCCTCTGATTTTAGCTTTGGCCTCCTCATTCAGACTTCCCTTCTCCTCAGCCACCGCCTCATATACATTAAGCTTTTTACCTGCTCTACTATTTTCCCTGCTATCTCAATTTTTCAGCTTCTTCTGATTTCTCTAATTTGCTGTCATTACGACTGTCTTGTCTATACTCTGTTTCATCCCCTGTGCCTTCAGTTTTGCATTCCATGTCTCTATCCTTTGTTGACGTTCTTGTTCAGAGTCTGCCTGTAATGCCACATCATCTGCATACAGCAACTTTGTTGCTCTATCCCCTCCAACCTGTTTGCTGATGTAGTCCATCATCAGTATGAGCAGCAGTGGGCTCAGAAATTAATCCTGCTGCAAATCAACTCCTACTGGGAACACCTCTCTGAGACTGAACCCTGTCTGTACTTGCGTCATTGGACCCTTGCACATAGCTTGCACTAATTTTACCAATGTTTCTGAGACTTTGGACAATTGCAGGACTGCCAAAATCAGCTTTCTTGACACTTTGTCATGTAATTTCTCCAAGTCTAAGAATGTCCAGTTAGACTCTTTCTGCACTTCTAGCTTCTTCAAGTATCTCTCACTGCAAATGTGGAGTCAGTTGTGCTGCATCCTGATCTAAATCCAAACTGCTCACCTCTCATCTTACTACTTTCTACTTACTCTGTGTGTTGATTTATAAATCACACTCTGCAGTACTTCCATGCAGTGTGACAAGAGTTTGATACCGCTGTGCTGCCCACAGTTGTGAATACCTCCTTTGTTCTTGAACACTGGCACTAATATGCTTATCCTCCAGACATCTGTGATATACCTTTCTCTCTATACTGCTGTGAATACTCTCAGGAGCTATTTCTCTCCTATCTCACCCAATATTTTTGTCATATGTGCTGTGACTGCATCTGAGCCTGCTGCTTTCCCTGACTTCATTTTCCGTAGTGCTGTTTTTACATCTTCTATGGTGGGCTCCTCCTCTTCTTTTATCATAGTCTGTGTCTGGGGCAGTATGGCTTCTGTGGAGTTTTCTTCATTCAGAAGCTGCTGGAAGTACTCCTTTCATCTGCATTTGATGGCCTGTTGACTGGTAAGTAGTTTGTTGCTCACACCTCCTATGAAGGGTGTCTTATCTTTCTGTTTCTGCCTTTCCTTTTTACCATCTGCTGAGTCACTTTTTATTCTTTACTATTATGACTGCTGTCTTACTATCTTTATTTGCCAATCAGTATTCCTTCTTAGCCTGATTTATCTTTTATGTCTTCCACTTTTCCCTGCACTCCTTTCTTTTGATAACTTTCTGGACTTCTGTATTCAACCACCAGCTTCCTTATGTACCTTATTACCATACCTTGGATGCAGATCTATTCTTTATTCCTCACACATGTTGTTTTAGGTGCTGACATTCATCTTCAGCTCCACCTCTTTTCTTTTCTTTTTGAGGTGCTAGAGCTGTGAACACTTGTATTTTTGCTCTAGTCAGCTTCCAGTTCTTCAGCCTACTCTCTTCAGCCTACACTCTGTGTCTACTGCTTGAAACTAATTGTGGCCGCCATTTCATATGCTGAATGATTTTGCTAGGAGAAATTCTACCTGAGTTCATGTTGGCAACCCTTGTACGTGATCTTGTTACTGACTCTTTTGCTGAACGACATGTTGACTACCATCACATCATTTGTCAGATGACAAGTCTGCATCTCCTTCTTTATATCCTGTTTTGTCTGTCCCAATATCAACGCCAATTCATATTGTCCTGCTTTATCTAGTAGGTCCTTTAACTGCACTCTTTTCCTCACTATCCCAACCTGGGGACATAGGCTGTGATTATGAATACTGCTCTAGCCTTACAATGGAGTTTGATTTCAATGAGTCTGCCACTAATTCTGATGAGATCCTTCACTGCCTTCTCCCTCACCACAATTCCCACAATTCCCACACCATTTCTAGTCTGTTCTCCTCCTCTGTAGGAGTCTTTGGATCCCATGCCAAGTGCTTTTGCTGCACTGCCCTTCCATCTTGTCTCCTGGATACATAGGATGTCCATCCTCTTTTGTTATCATCATGCCATCCAATTCCAATGCCAGTGAACCTACATTGAATGTAACAATTCTTAGTTCATATTTGACATGTTGATTAGTTTTACATCTGAGCTATCCAAAACTGGGCAGCTGGACACTGGCTGAGCACCTTATTGAGCTAGGATTGATGGGACAGTACTCACTGGCCAATAGGGATACATGCACTCCCACCTTTATAACGGGTCCCTGGCACATTTGGAGACATCATTCATGACAATTGAATCTGCTGATGTCTGTGATCCATATTCTCCTATCTTAAGGGTACTGTGCACCATAGTAAATGCCCAAATTAGTCTGTGCAACTCTTCTCATTATTGAGGCACTGTCTAGAACCTGTGCTGCTGCCCACATTGCTATTTCCAATAAGTATGAGATGGAAACTCTCATCATCTTTTGGTAGGTGGGATGAACCCCACAGAGACACAGGGAGAAAATTCAAACTCCTTACAGGCATTGCCCAGAGATCAGACTTGAACACTGTACTTTGCCCAGGAGAAGCAAAGATCTTCACCATTATGGTAATTTGTCTTTCTTCTATCAAAGCAACTGCATTTTTAACTTCTGTTGTTTCCATGTGATTGATAATTCAGTAAAAAAAGGAGCAACTATATTGTTATTAGTTCAAGTAAATGAATGAAGTCAGAAGTGAAAAGTAATTGTACTTATGTGTTGTTTTCTTTTTCATGAGTATTACAGCTCAGGTTAGAAAAAATAAATAATTGTCACAAACCAGCTATAAAACCTCAGTTTTACAAAAACTGATGTGTGTGTGTGTGTGTGTATGTGTGTGTGTGTGTGTGTGTGTGTGTGTGTGTGTGTGTGTGTGTGTGTGTGTGTGTGTGTGTGTGTGTGTGTGTGTGTGTGTGTGTGTGTGTGTGTGTGTGTGTGTGTGTATGTCTGTCTGTGTGTGTCTGTGTGTGCATGTGCACACATGGTTATGTGCGTTTGTGTACATATTAATAGTACTGTATTCGTTTGCTTTTTGTTAACATTTGACACTTTATAAATGGGATTCCTATAAGAATCACCCATGAACATGTTCTTGCTAACCTCTCATTGAAAAGCTGTTCAAAGGAATCCCTTACAGTCATTACCCTGGACCACATGTGTGATTTTAAAAGAAATCATATAAAGAGGTCAAGCTATGTGGCAATTACTTTGTCGCTATTTTGTTTTTTAGTATTTTGTGTCATTAGTATACAGTGGAGAGAAAGTGTAACAACACAGCAAAATGTGGTGCACAATTTCTTCAACAAGCAATTCCTTTCAACTACACTGCAATGGGTAGTAAGAAACATGATCTTTGATGAAAGATGTAGGAATTTGGCATGTAAGGTCTGTAATGCCATGAAAAATCAAACTAATGCAGCAAAAGTATCTAATAGCACTCACAATTTTAATTGTTATGTCTGCTTTTAAAGGATGCCATCCTCAACCAAAAGCAGGCACAGTTGACAAAAATTTGCATTTGGTGGAGAATCCACACCCCCTCCCATCTTAACTGTTGCAGTGGTGATACAGCCAAATGTGTCACCACCTATGATTGAACACATATGAGGATAGGCACATTCACATTCACTCATTCATTCATTCATTCATTCACTCATTCATTCATTCATTCATTCACTGTCCGATAGCCTGCTTAATCCAATTATTAGTCACAAGGAAGCCACAGCCTGTCCTGGCATCCAGTGGGCACCAGGCAGTGAAACTGATCCTGAAAAGGGTATTGGCCTATTGTAAGATGCCCCTATCAATGGTGTGTATATCTATGGACAATGCAGAGAATCAAGCATTTCAGCTATGACATGGCACAGGAATGTGACATGAAAATAGAGCAGCTGGCAAAAACTCAATGTGGACACGTGACAGACATATAGACTCCACATATGAGGTAGCCCAACTGAAAAATTAACTAAAGAACCAAATGATTTGAGGAAGCTAAGTACTGAACCCACTCACAAGTGCATGTTTATCCAATTTATGATGAAAAGGGGAATGGAAACATGTTCTTGCAGTTTAGTGCAAGATGAGTAAGGCTTTAAGTTGCTAATGAGTTTAATCTTTTAACCTCCATTTACCTACTGTGTGACTGTGAACAAGCCATTTAACCACAACTGCTCATCGTCTTGGGTTGCCCCTGAAAAGACTATTACATTACCCAACTAAAAAGAAAATACAAATATTAACATGCACATACACACACACACACACACACACACACACACACACACACACACACACACACACACACATATATATATATATATATATATATAAAGAAAAAAGTATGCACACTTACACAGACATACAGACACACACACACACACACACACACACACACACACACACACACACACACACACACACACACACACACACACAGAGGCACAATTCTTTCTAGAAGATACCATATACAATTATTTTTAAACAAATGTGACAGTTTGCTATGTACACTATGTATTGCATTATAGTATTTACAATTTCACATTTTTGCGAAACTTAGGGATGGATTCCAAAAACTCCTCACCATGGAATAACATGCCAAACTTAGTGTTTTAGAATGCGGCAAGTCCAAAAGATAGGGCTCCCCCAGTTCCCATTTACCATATCTATATATTACTTGCCAATGCCAATTCTGATCGCTTGCATCACTGGTATCATGTTACTTAATACACCATTTAAATGTTTTAGTATAAATTTATGCACTACTCAATATTAAGCATTTATTTTAAATTGTGCAATTAATTCCTGTACTAATTCCTGACAGATCACAGCATCATGCATTTGATGGGCCCTTTTTCTGTTGCTACACATGGGTAGGTCCTCATGAAAGGGGTGGACCATCTTCTACTTATTCTTTCTGTGGACATGCAAGGCCATCAGGGGGGAGAAGTGGTATAGGGTGGTTTTGGTGAGGTTCAGCAGTATGAAATAGGCAGTGAATACTAGACATCTGTTTGCTGAAGAGTATTGTCATGATCCTACAGAAAAAAAACCTCCATAATATACTTTGTCTGTGTGGCCTGCTCCCTGAAGTTCCAATAGAATCATCTTGGAATGCAAGAAAATTTCCATCTGACAGCTTACATCCACCCCCCTCACCCACTAATTCATATACTAACAGCCAGACATCAATCTTACTAATAATTTTTCCTGGTTGATTGATGTAAGCAAAGTCACATTTCATCATGTGACTAGAATGACATACATCCACTAACTCTAATTCAGCCATATGATGCTTCAAACAAGCTCAAAGTTTCAGCAATCTAACCTGCCCTGATGGCACATTATCTAACTCTGTCACTTGAACTATATTGAAATCACCTGCAGTGATTACATTGATCCTTAGCTCCTTTAACTTTCTCACTGCCATGAAAAACTCCACCAAATGCAAATTTTTGTCCGTGTTAGGTCTGTAGAAATTCCCTGCAGTTGTTATACCTTTTGCTACTTTAAAATTAAGACTCAACCACCTGCCATCTTTATTCTTTCTTCCTTCTACAATTGCCAACCCAAGCTACCTATGGATCTGGGTAGCAACCCCTATTTTCAAGTAGTTCATCTTGTTGGCACAACCCCACCATTGCCATAACTTTAATAACATTTCTCCTGTTCCTTTTTTATTTTGATTTCTTGTAACAATATCCCACTGGCATTGGTCTTTTGAATCTTATCTCCCACCCCTTTCCTTTTAGACGGAGTACTTAAACAGCAAACCCATCCCATTGAGACTCCCCACTACCTTCCAAGCCTTCATTTTGTGGTTCTTCCTTACATGCCTTTTTTCCCATTGACACTGTGGATTCTTTTAGGCCTCCTGAATGTGAAAGTCAGGTGTGCTGCAGAAGGAAGGGAACCCAAAAGAGAAGAGTAATATCATACAGCTAAAAACTGACTCATTGGCTGTCACAAATGACTTATTAGAGCAGTTTAGTTATGTAAAATAAGCACAAATGTTAATGCAAATGACCTTTTTAAGCTTTGAACACTATTGAGAGTAAAAACTTCTCTACAGAAATTTTGTAGACTCTTCTTGAGTTGGAAGACTAAGCAGGATATATAAAAGAGAAGCACCTCTTAAGCAGTGATGAACATACCCCCCTTCCTTCCCACTGAGACTGATCATATTGCAAGAAACCTGTATCATATACAGTCTTTTTGATCTTCTAATGGTCCAATTCATTGATTTCAATATAAGTTCAGATGTTTACCTCTAATTACACTAGTCTAGAAGTTTATTTCCCCATTTATTAAGTAGGGGTGCTAGAATATAACATGTTATGTGTAACCAGTATTTATGTGATAGCTGTCATCTCACTGATGCAGAACATCCCTTATTCAATCCTTCATATGCATCTAAAAGTGCTATCACTTGTTCCAACTGCAGTATCTTGAGCATATAAGGATACAGTATCCACATTTGCATTTTCTTCTGCTGCCCGTAGTTCATATTGATTCGGCCAAGTAAGTGTTGTATGGAGCAATCCTACCTCTGCTGGATTATACCAGAGTTTCTCTTCAATCACTGATAATTTCTGTTTGTGTCTGCCAGATACCTTCTTACTATACTGCATATCCTGCATTGCAACTTGAATCATCAGTTTAACTCCCAGACACCTTCTCCTGAAGGTACTGTTATCTGTTATCAGTTATCTTCAACTCTTGGCATCTAGGCCTTGCTGAATCTCTCTCCACACTCACATAGTTGAACAGCACAGCTGTTAGATGTAAAAAATAAGAAAAAGGCAAACAACTTTACTTTAAAGTACAGAACTAAATGGTTGCTACTTTCTTGTTGGACCCTTAACTTGATGTAAAGCCATGGACTCATTGCAAGAGCTGAAACTATATAGAAAAATAGACTTTAATAGCTATGGGAGAGGACAGAGCCTTGAATTTGCTCATCATTGCGCATTCCTATGAGAGTTCAGGGATTTTTAAATGTACTATAGTTAAGGAATGCTTTAACAAGCTTTCACCAATATTTACCATAGCTGATGTTAGGTCATTATAATACGCTGGTCTAACTTGCCTTCTCAGACACGCAAGCCTTCATACCAGGAGTATCACATTTTAAAGAACGTTTAGCACATATAATGTTATGTCACTAATCACAAGTAAGATTGCTGTTTAAGGACAAGCACTTTTCAGTCTCAGCCTATATCTATGTTCTGTTCATTGTGTGAGAATGGTCAACATTTCATCACAGAGATTTGTGAATCATTTACATCTCATAAAAACATCTTACTCTGTCAGTCTGTACCAGGCAAAATGGATATCATAGAGCATTAAGTCTGAGTTACTTCCTTGTATTGGGCTTTTAAAGCAGCATCTGTTATACAGGAGTGTTTTATTGCAGCCTCACCTTTCTACTTGTTTTTTGACAGTTTTTTAGGAGCATTTGCCTTTATAGAATGTTTGCTTTTGCTAGACTTTATACTGTGACTGTGAGTGAGTGTGTGCATGTATGCATATGTGCAAGTGTGAATTTATGTGCATGTGTGTGTGTGTATCTCAGTGGTCTTGTCTGCATGGCTTTAATGTTGAAGAGAACAAACTCCCAAGTATCTTGAAAACTTAATTACTTTGCTTAATCTGTTCATGACTCAAATTACAACTTTATTTACAGTTGCTATTTGAAAAATATGCAGGATTTCCTTAAGTGCATATGTGTTGCAATATTCAGGATATCCTTAAGTACAAATGTCTTGTACATATATGACTCAAAACACCTGAAATAGAGGGCCATGCAGAGCAACAGGGTAGCACAGTGTTCTAGTACTTGTGCTGCTGGTACTCACATATGTAGTGTATGCTTCAGGTCTGGCCTTCATGTAGGTACTCACATCTGTAATCTATGCTTCAGGTCTGGCCTTCATGGAGGTAACTATGATTTCAAGGTTATTATGATATGTGTGTGTGTGTGTGTGTGTGTGTGTGTGTGTGTGTGTGCGCGCGCGCGCTTGTGCCTGTATCTATATCTATATCTATATCTATATCTATATCTATATCTATATCTATATCTATATCTATATCTATATATTTTATCTTTATCTATATCAACGTATTTGTAATTAAAAAGAAACCATTTTATTTGGTAAGTTTCTGTCTGTAGTAGGAATTTGATATTTTGATTCAGCTTGCATACATCACATGTACACCCAGTCATAGCTCCCTTAGTGTGTCATTACTGCTCATGGAAAAATGTGTAACAACAGAATACTCACAAAGTAAACTTAATTACCTAAAGACAACCTGTGAAGACCAGGTAAACAGAAGCATTAACTGATATGTCGAGTAATTCACACACATTTGTTTAATACATTAACTAGAACATTTAACACACAAAATGGCCAAAATCAGAGCTACAACAAAAGATTTATATGAAACATAAATCCCTGTATTTAGTGAATACAGTTCACTGATTCAGTGGTTCTGTGTGAAGCACAAGAATCCAGAGTGGAAGACCTATAACTGAAACCCCACAGGAACCGTTTTCTTAGTAGATAAGATGTAACAATGCACATATTAAACTAATATTGTACAGCACTATTTCCAGTCCAACAAGCAGCAGAAATATTAGCAGTGCAATTGCTTGCCAACTAGATCATTCATAAAAAAAGATGAAACAATGAAAAAATTAATTGCTTTAATATATAGTCTTAGGTATGATTGTGAAAATATGCAAGACAGCAAGAAGTACATCACTATACTTAGTGAGTTATATATATATCTATATATATATATATATATATATATATATATATATATATATATATATATATATATATATATATTTATGTAAAATGCCTAATAAATTTAAATGTTCTATCACTTATTAGTATTGGGAATCTTCCCTTAATTATTATTATTATTATTAGTTATGCTTATCTATTAAATGATGTGACAAATTCTCTCTTCCTGCCATAAATATGTCTGGTCTAATTTCAGTTGTGGAGTATGCATTTCCCTAAGTAATAAGTTTCCTCTGTGCCTCAGAGAGTACAGAAGTATGGCCTTCACTACATTAACTGAGAAATATAATTCTTATAAACTCATTCAGTGGCCAAACATTACACACAAGCCTTGCTGAAGCTTGCATTTCAGATGAGAAATAAAATGCATTGTACAGACCTATAATATTACAATTATTTCACAATTTTTAGCTGCATTTTGAAAGTCCTTTTCTAAATTTGGTTAAACTTAATATGTTTTAGATATCATCCTGCAGAAGCTTAAAAGCAGTATGTAAACCCATATGGCCCTGATTTTAATTTCTGTTTAACTGCCATACTCTAATTATGGAAAGAAACATCAGTTGCAGTATACCAAATATGGAACAAATTATTTAAAAAAAAAAAACGGAAAGCAGGACATTGTGATGAGCATAATTATAATAAAATACACAACACATATACTTGGTTAACAAAGGAAATATGCGTATGACCTTCCTGAATTGCATTGCATTCGCTACTTTGTAAATCATTTGTGCTTAGCATTTTTTTATTTTTAAAAGTGTGCTTAATCATAGTCACCATTAGAACAATCATTTATACACTCATTTCCTGACACATAAAGGTAAACTTGGGTCTGCTAAATTTGGAAAAGGAAAGGGAGGTAGCAGTTAGAGGGGGTTATAATAGTTAAAGTTCACTCCAGAAGGCTCTAATAATTAGGCATCCTTAGTATAAAGTTGCTATGTGGCTGTTTGTACTTTGATAGCTACTACCATGCGACAGTGAATCACTAGTTATTTGACTTTTTAGAGTTCCCCAGTCTACTTTCCATCTCCTTCTTTGCTATTATGCCCTTCCATCATACTTCCACATCTACTGTCTGTCAGGACATTAGAATCCTTCACTGCCTTTCAAGTCATTCATTTTCTTTCTAACTACCTAAAAATTATTGTCAATGTGTTCTCCCCTCACCACTGTATGAATACTAAAAGTGCTCCATCACAGTTTTCACATACTTTGCACCACTTTCTAAACTAAAGTGCCACATTGTTTTTCCTACTCCATCTTAAAAATTATGTGGTTTGCTTTTTAATAAAAAGGTTTGTAAACATTTTATTAATAATGCACTCTCAGAATTCTATTGAATCCCTTGCTAATGTTAGTTGAGGGACCGCATGGCCATACACTTTAATGGATGAGAACCCACACATGGTGATGCCTGCGTTAAGGTCTATGAATGCACTCATGATGACTTCCTACATTGTCATCACTGAGGGTAAAGTTGCATGAATGTTTTGTTAATGTCACATATGGAAATATGCTTTTTATGGAGAGTTAAACTTAACATTTAGAGCTTGAAGACAGGACAAATAAGAAGAAAATACAAAATGACACTGGAATTTCCATATGCTGTGGTGCATAGAATAAAATTGTGACAGAACACTTTAATTTGATTTTTTTCCTCTAAAGGATT
The DNA here is from genome assembly GCF_019279795.1 of Protopterus annectens. NCBI lineage: Eukaryota > Metazoa > Chordata > Ceratodontiformes > Protopteridae > Protopterus > Protopterus annectens. Next base: position 1,249,180,420 of record NC_056728.1, on the reverse strand, counting down.
ATCATCACAGCAATCAGTTGCCTATTTACTTTCAAACAATATTTCCATTTACAGAAAGCATCCATATCAGTATAATGCCACAGGTACACTATTTGTTGTCAGTTCTGCCTTTGCTTATACATTCAGGAATGGTCATGTTTTATATGAGCTCCAACAGACAGGAACCAAAGTAAGACAAACTAGCGAAAAACAAAAAGACAGCTTGGAAACACCAAAGCAAATTCTCTCTCAGTTTAATTCTCTTTCAGTTTAATGAAGCGCTTTTCGTCTTGCACATGTGGCAAGACTTCATCAGAAACTGAACAAACTTCAACACAAGCAATATATACAATATAAAGCTACACTTGCCTCTACTTATCTCTTCCCCACACATTTTTATGGTGCTCCCATCCTTACTAACCTTCAGGCATCAAAAAAATCAAAACTTGAACGTTATAAGAAAATTGTTACATTCGCATCAAATAGCCCTTTTAGAATCTAGCACTGTATAGCACTAAAAAGCCTAAATTGGTTAGAACTACCCCATCAACTAGCATATACACAACTTCTTATCACCTATAAAATTATCTAGAATCTATCTGCATGTTCATAGGTTCATAGGTTCATAGGTTCATATGTTCATAGGTTGGTACTAGGCTATCGACCCTAGGGCCTATACAAGCCTAGCCATAACAATTCCCTGGATATTTCTTCCCACAATATTTACTTCTCTGGACCCTTGTCTAGCAGGGCGACTGACATGATCCCCAGGGTGAATTTCCTATCTCCCATCCAATCATCAAGGTTCCTTTTAAAGAGGGCCAATGAGGCACTCTGCTTGACATGTATGGGCAGTTTATTCCAGAGTATGGGGAGTCTCTGGGTCAGGAACCTATCCCTCCAGCATGTTTTGTTCATTGTGATGACAAGGTTTAGATCCCCGGAGTGTGTGGCTCTGAGGGATTGGGATTTCTTTAAGTGGAGCATGTCCAACAGCTCAGGGTTTGACATGGCCTTGTATGTTAAGCAGAAATGTCCTGCACTAAATGACATTATGCACATCTGTGTTCCCAGTTGGTCATTATGATCCAATAAACAAAAACTCCTGCCTGTCCACAAACCTATTAAATCTGCTGAGCATTGTCTGTACTCGTACCATGTTGCAAAGCCCTGGAATTCCTTATCTCTATCCACCAGGTCAGTACCCTCCCCTACATCCTTCAAAACCATTCTGAAAGACTTCCTAGCCAAATGCTGGTGCTGTTCTTGCAAAACACCAGGATAGGCTATATTTCTAAATGTGAACAAATACCTATTCATACCTTACAAGTAGTTTCTTCACTCACTTCTTTACTTTTATCAATTTCTCTCTCCTGGCTTTCCCTCTAAATATGCTATAAGCCTGCTTTTCTCTCACTTTGTATTGCAATTCCTGTTTCTATTTCTATTAACTTACCTTTAATTTCACTATAAACTTGCTAAAATGTATCTAACTATTAAACCAGTGTCATGTAATTTGTATCTATTCTTAAACAATGTTTTCATATTATGTCTAATTTGCAATAATTATTTAAACCATATTTTCTTGTATTATTTTTAAAGACTGTAAAATTATTGTTATTAAATTGTTTTGTGTTACCTTGGTGCTTTTCTCCCCAGGCATCTTCTAAAAATAGTCTCTTACCTGGTTGGACTTTCTCGGTAATCAAATGTCAATAAATAAATAAAAAAAAAACAAAGATACAGATATATGATTATATGATGATCTGTCCACCCCATCTCCACCTTAGTAATATGTGCTAATCCTAACCCTGCCCCTACCCCTAACCCTAACATGCATCTTAAATTAAAAAAAAGATGGCCTTTTGGAGGAAATGGCTGCCATTTCCACCAAACAGCCATTTTTTTTTAGCTTGTTTTAAGTGTTCGTTGCATCTTAAATTAAAAATAAAACACATGTGCACATGCACAAACACACACACACACACACGCACGCACGCACGCACGCACACACAGACACACACACACAGACACACACACATGCTAAATCTATCCCCTAACCTAATACTAAACACTCACAATCAAACATGCACACACTTAATATATCCCCTTATCCTTACTCTAACTCTAACCTACACACATTGCAAATGCATTCACACTTACAAAACACCCTTCTTACCTGTTTCAATAATGTTCGAACAAACAACCTTGCAAATCCAGCTGTTGACCAAAGCAACCATTGATCACACTCACCGAAAACATACACATGGACACGTGCACACGTGCACACACACACAAGCACACACGCACACACACACACACACACACACACACACACACACACACACACACACACACATACACACACACACACACACACACACACACACACACACACACACACACACATACACACATAGATAGATAGATAGATAGATAGATAGATAGATAGATAGATAGATAGATAGATAGATACATGCATGAAAAGCTTGACATTACAAACAGAAGTAATCATACACATTTCTTTTTTCTTCACATTACATTTAATTCAACATTCATATTCATTTATTTATGTATTTGCTTATCTATCTCTGTTTATTTACCTGCAAAGAAGTGAACTGATCCAACACAAGATATTTTCAGCAATGACACAGCCACAGGGAAATGTATAGTAACAGAACAACACAAGTCACATGGATAAGTATACTTAACCAGAAATATTACAGATTATACAGCCAAAGGCAAGCAAGACAATCAACACATTTTATGCTCAAGTATGAAAGGTCGAACAATTAAATAAGCAAAACATCCAAGTATAAATACATAATAAAGCTGGACACTCTCATATAAAACATGCGAAAAACAAAAAGACAGCTTGGAAACACCAAAGCAAATTCTCTCTCAGTTTAATTCTCTTTCAGTTTAATGAAGCGCTTTTCGTCTTGCACATGTGGCAAGACTTCATCAGAAACTGAACAAACTTCAACACAAACAATATATACACGCCCTTTTTGTCACATGACACTTCTAATTAAAATCTTGTGTCTTAAAGGCACATCCACATTATTGCTACTTAAAACATTTTTTAAAAACAAATATGACTGACAATATTTTAGAACATCTCAACTCTTCCCTTCCTTCAGAATTTTTACCTGTAATGGTAATAGAAATATATATACAAACATACATATACTAACAATACTATATCTCAAATTATTGTGTTGACTCTCAAAATATAATATTACTTAGTTAACTAAGAAGTCAGAAACTTACATATCCGAGTCAAAAGAAGTCAGATATCACAAATATGAACGCATTTTATACAAATGCATACACACATCAACGTTTAAGATTTTTCAACTTCAGTATACTGTTTAAAGATATTGTCTCATTCAAACCCGGGTAAAACATTGCCCCAGTGTGTATTTGCCAACTTAATTCAAGTTGCTCAAGTAAAAGTGTAAGCGGGCCCCCACGACTATCATCAACAACTGAATCAATTGCTTTGAACAAAAATGAATGTTGTGGATAGGAAATAATGTGTCTAGCCAGTGCATTTTCTCTGTTAAGGGTCTTTATTTTATATAGATGTTCGTATACTCGTTCTTTTAACCTTCTATCCGTTTTACCTATTTAAAACGCCACACAGCATTGACACTGAGCTACATAAACCACAAACTTGGACTGACAAGTGTACTTCAATTTGATTTTAAAACTAATATTTTTAACTTCAGTGTCTTGTCCTATACTCATGTATTTACAGTAGTTACACATTTCGCATTTGTACATGCCACACTTCCACTGTGGGGTGTTTTTTTATGTTGTAATAATTCCTTTAAATTAGTCCCCCTCTTGTAAATAATCTGGGGTTTGCTTTTGACCTTGTAAGAAAGGTGAGGATCTCTCCTAATTATTTCCCAATTTTTGTTCAAAACTGACATTATTTCCCTACTACTATAGGATGTTATTACACTTAAATTCCATACTTCTTTTTGTTATAATTCTCTGTCATTTGTTATAACACTTTGTAAACCAATGGACAAAATGGGTTTATACAACCCCTGTTCTCTCTTGTATTTTACTTCTTCCAGTAGACACTCAAAAAAGTCTACTGGGTAACCTCTCCTAACAAACATTTACCTCACATCATTACATTCATCCATGAAATCCTGGTCCAACGTGACCATACGGGCAGCTCTCACGAGTTGGCCCTTCACCACTGATTTCTTTTGGTGCCATGGATGGCAACTGCTAAAATGTAATAAAGAGTTTGAATATGTGGCCTTTCTATAAATTTTCACTACATATGCGTTCCTTTCCATATCTTTACTAAGATCCACATCCAAGTATGAAATCCTGGTCATTTCAAATACATAAGTAAAGGAAAGGAAATCTGTAGTCTTGTTAAAATAATCTACTAGTTCACTAGCTGCTTCCTTATTTCCTTCAAAAATTATAAAAATATCGTCCAAAAACCATGTGTAGAACTGGATGTACTGTTTCACGTCTTGTTTACCAAAAATAAATACTTGTTTCCATGAGGCCATTACCAAATTGACATAACTTGCCCCACAGGGTGACCCCATAGCTACACCGGTCTTTTGAACATATAACTTATCATTATATAAAATGAAATTATTATACAAGATTATGTCTATTAAAGCCACCTCATCAGAGGCTACTGCTTTAGCTCTCAGGTAATTACTGACTCGTTCGATGCCTTCCACATGGGGGATAGAAGAATGTAAATTTACCACATCCACTGTTAGAAAATTGAAGTCAGCATTGAATTCAGAATTCTTGATTTGTGACAAGAACGACCAAGAATCTTTACATATATATTTCTCTTGAGTTACATACTTTTCAACTTTTGGTATACCCATTTTGCCCAAGGGTAAGTTATACTTGCCCTAGCATCCACCAAAGGTCACATAGGTGGATTATTCACATTTTTATGTACCTTAGGGATACCAAACAAAACAGGTATCCTTGGGGAAGGCATAGATAAATATCTAAACAAGTCAGTAGTAATCCTGGTTTCTAACAACATTTTATATAAATGAGACTTTATTTTACTGTATGCTTGATTTAACTCATTACGTGAAACCAACTGATATGTGGGACTTTGGACTATTTGGTCCATTTTATTGACATAATCCTCCACATTCATAACCACAAGCCCCCCTCCCTTATCTGGGGCCATAATACGGACTTGGGGATTCTTGAATTAATTGTAATAAATACAGTTGTTCACTAGTAACATTTACAGATGACACATTCTTCCTTTTATTCTGCTTATGATTACTACCCAACCCTAAAACATTATATAAATCCAACTCACAAATGAGTTCAAAACATTGTAAAGTTGGGTGTAAAGGGGGACAAAAAGTACTTGAAGGATGTAATGCACTAGACTGAACCATAATATTGTCAACAAAAAGCATAGACAAATTGAGTTTACGCACAAATAATTTTAAATCAATTAAAGTTTTAACTAAGTCTGCTTTTCTTGTGGGGATGAAAGTGTACCCCTTAGCTAATAGTTCCACCAGTGGTTGATCTATAGTCTGAAGTTTGTTTAGTTTCTGATGAAGTCTTGCCACATGTGCAAGATGAAAAGCGCTTCATTAAACTGAAAGAGAATTAAACTGAGAGAGAATTTGCTTTGGTGTTTCCAAGCTGTCTTTTTGTTTTTCACATGTTTTATATGAGAGTGTCCAGCTTTATTATGTATTTATACTTGGATGTTTTGCTTATTTAATTGTTCGACCTTTCATACTTGAGCATAAAATGTGTTGATTGTCTTGCTTGCCTTTGGCTGTATAATCTGTAATATTTCTGGTTAAGCATACTTATCCATGTGACTTGTGTTGTTCTGTTACTATACATTTCCCTGTGGCTGTGTCATTGCTGAAAATATCTTGTGTTGGATCAGTTCACTTCTTTGCAGGTAAATAAACAGAGATAGATAAGCAAATACATAAATAAATGAATATGAATGTTGAATTAAATGTAATGTGAAGAAAAAAGAAATGTGTATGATTACTTCTGTTTGTAATGTCAAGCTTTTCATGCATGTATCTATCTATCTATCTATCTATCTATCTATCTATCTATCTGTCTGTCTGTCTGTCTGTCTGTCTGTCTGTATGTGTGCGTGAGTGTATGTGTGTGTGTGTGCACGTGTGCACGTGTCCATGTGTATGTTTTCGGTGAGTGTGATCAATGGTTGCTTTGGTCAACAGCTGGATTTGCAAGGTTGTTTGTTCAAACATTATTGAAACAGGTAAGAAGGGTGTTTTGTAAGTGTGAATGCATTTGCAATGTGTGTAGGTTAGAGTTAGAGTAAGGATAATGTTTGATTGTGAGTGTTTAGTATTAGGTTAGGGGATAGATTTAGTGTGTGTGTGTGTCTGTGTGTGTGTGTCTGTGTGAGTGTGTGTGCGTGCGTGCGTGCGTGCATGTGTGTGTGTTTGTGCATGTGCACGTGTGTTTTTTTTTTTAATTTAAGATGCAGCGAACACTTAAAACAAGCTAAAAAAATGGCTGTTTGGTGGAAATGGCAGCCATTTCCTCCAAAAGGCCATTTTTTTTTAATTTAAGATGCATGTTAGGGTTAGGGGTAGGGGCAGGGTTAGGATTAGCACATATTACTAAGGTGGAGATGGGGTGGACAGATCATCATATAATCATATATCTGTATCTTTGTTTTTTTTTTTTTTATTTATTTATTGACATTTGATTACTGGGAAAGTCCAACTGGGTAAGAGACTATTTTTAGAAGATGCCTGGGGAGAAAAGCACCAAGGTAACACAAAGCAATTTAATAACAATAATTTTACAGTCTTTAAAAATAATACAAGAAAATATGGTTTAAATAATTATTGCAAATTAGACATAATATGAAAACATTGTTTAAGAATAGATACAAATTACATGACACTGGTTTAATAGTTAGATACATTTTAGCAAGTTTATAGTGAAATTAAAGGTAAGTTAATAGAAATAGAAACAGGAATTGCAATACAAAGTGAGAGAAAAGCAGACTTATAGTATATTTAGAGGGAAAGCCAGGAGAGAGAAATTGATAAAAGTAAAGAAGTGAGTGAAGAAACTACTTGTAAGGTATGAATAGGTATTTGTTCACATTTAGAAATATAGCCTATCCTGGTGTTTTGCAAGAACAGCACCAGCATTTGGCTAGGAAGTCTTTCAGAATGGTTTTGAAGGATGTGGGGGAGGGTATTGACCTGGTGGATAGAGATAAGGAATTCCAGGGCTTTGCAACATGGTACGAGTACAGACAATGCTCAGCAGATTTAATAGGTTTGTGGACAGGCAGGAGTTTTTGTTTATTGGATCATAATGACCAATTGGGAACACAGATGTGCATAATGTCATTTAGTGCAGGACATTTCTGCTTAACATACAAGGCCATGTCAAACCCTGAGCTGTTGGACATGCTCCACTTAAAGAAATCCCAATCCCTCAGAGCCACACACTCCAGGGATCTAAACCTTGTCATCACAATGAACAAAACATGCTGGAGGGATAGGTTCCTGACCCAGAGACTCCCCATACTCTGGAATAAACTGCCCATACATGTCAAGCAGAGCGCCTCATTGGCCCTCTTTAAAAGGAACCTTGATGATTGGATGGGAGATAGGAAATTCACCCCGGGGATCATGTCAGTCGCCCTGCTAGACAAGGGTCCAGAGAAGTAAATATTGTGTGAAGAAATATCCAGGGAATTGTTATGGCTAGGCTTGTATAGGCCCTAGGGCCGATAGCCTAGTACCAACCTATGAACATATGAACCTATGAACCTATGAACATGCAGATAGATTCTAGATAATTTTATAGGTGATAAGAAGTTGTGTATATGCTAGTTGATGGGGTAGTTCTAACCAATTTAGGCTTTTTAGTGCTATACAGTGCTAGATTCTAAAAGGGCTATTTGATGCGAATTTAACAATTTTCTTATAACATTGTTCAAGTTTTGATTTTTTTGATGCCTGAAAGTTAGTAAGGATGGGAGCACCATAAAAATGTGTGGGGAAGAGATAAGTAGAGGCAAGTGTAGCTTTATTTGTGTTGGTGAAAACGTTTTTGGCTCGATAAATCATCTCTAGTTTTTGATGATTTTTTTCATGCAATTTTGTATATGCAGGTCAAATTTAAGATTATCATCACTATCATCACTAATAATTTGTTAAGAGAAGTGATTTCAATGGTTGTATTATCAAAAGAGAGGACTTTAAAGTTTTTTTCATGGGAGAGGGATTTGGGGGAAAATATTTGTTTTTTTAGGGTTTAGTGTGAGTTATGAGTTACAAAGGTATGTTTCTATGAGTTACAAAGGTATGTTTCAGTGCTGTTAAAGCTTCCTGAGTAATTTTTTTGAGGTGTACCGTGTTGTCAGATGTGCAAATGTGTGTGAAGTCAACTGTATACTGTATTAGGGATGCCTGTTATGTGGATGTGCGGAGGGTGCTAGTGAGAATGTTAAAGAGGAGAGGACCAAGGATAGAGCCTTGTAGTACACTGGTGGTAACTGGGAGGAATAGAGAAATGGTGGAGTGCCATTTTACTGACTGATACCTATTGGACAGGTAGCTTTTGAACCATAGTAGGATGGGCTGAGAGAGAGAGAGATAGAGACATAATTAGGACATTTGAAGTAGAAGTTGGATGTGACAAACTATGCTGAAGGCTTTAGAAAAGTCTAGAAATAAGGAAAAGACTAGTTTGCCATCATCTCTAGTTTTATTCACAGTATCCATATAGGTTAGAAGTGCAATGTTAGTACTATGAGAAAGACAGAAGCCATGTTGTATGGGGGATAGGCGTTCTTCTGCAAGTGATAGTCTAGTAATTGTTTTTAAATATATTTTTCAAGTATTTTAAAGAAGGAGGATACGATTGCTCTAGGTCTACAGTTAGTAATGTCTTTTGAATTTCCTCCTTTGTGGAGAGGGATAATGTGTGACTTTTTCCAGGGAGAGGAAATGTGAGATTCTTGGTTTCACCTATTTATAAGGATTGAGACAGGGTAGGTAATGCTATCAATTGCTGTTTTAAGTTGCTCATTTGGAAGGTCATCAGCTGAAGCAGAACATGGTTTGACTTTGTTTAAGAGTAGTTTTATATAGGATGTGGGAACAGGTTTGAATGTGAAAGTGGATGTGTTGATACATGGTTGCTGGGCAGGGTTGGAATTAAATGTTGGAGAATCCTTGGTTAGAGATGCTCTACTAACTATGAAATAAGAGTTGAATTGCATTGTGGTTTCAACTGATGAGTTATTGAGAGAGGGGTTAGGGCTGAATTTATGGCTAGGATGGAAGATGTCTATAATGGCTGTCCAGAATTTTTTTAGGGTTGTGTTTACTATTATTATGAAAGTTATTGTAGTATTTTTTGTCTTCATTAATTTTCTTGTTAGTTCAGTTGCAAATCATTCTGAAGTTTTCAAGATATTGTGGTGTTTTTTATTTTTGCCATTTTTTCCACATTTTTTTCTCTATCCCGTATTAGCATTCTACTCTTTTTTGATAGCCAAATTGCATTATTTGTTTTTAGTCTCTTCCTTCTGGCAGGTGCAAAGCTATTTAGTATATTCAGGAAAGTTGTACTGAATTAATTTACAGCCTCATCTAAGGAGAGGATTTTTAGGATGTTACAGTTAAAAGATGACAGGGTAGTAATGAACAATTCTGGATTAAACTTTAAAAGGTTGTGTATTGTTTTATAAACATGCTGTTTAAGTGGATATATGAAATGTCTGGTTGTTTAGATTGTGAGATGATTATTGAAACAGTCAGATACTGTAGCTGTGTTGGTGTATATATTTGGGTTTGATACTAGGATTTCATTTAATAGATAATTCAATGCCTTGCTGTAATGTATTAATTAGCTGTGTGAAACCAAATAAGTTCATACTAGATGCAGGGAAGTGGAGTTTAAGTCCAACTAATTGACATTCACATCACTTAGTAGTATTTTTCTAGTGGAATTGTTATGGCTATCCAATGCAGGATATCTTACAGTATAGCTGCATTGTCACCGACAGGGACATAAGGAACAGTAATACATATTTGTTTATAACTGTTTAATTTCAGGAAAGTAATAAGAAGCTTTGCTGAACTGGGTTTTGTTATTGGTTTAATGTAAGGGGAAATGTAGTAGCTGCCAGGAAACATCAAAGCAACCTCATCATTTTTCCTCTTTATACTGTCACTATGGATGATATTATAGCTGGCATGTATACTTTTGGAGTAATTTATGCTGGGTTTATGTCATGTTTCAGTTACAATGAGAATATCAGGGTTATGCTGGGTAGTCCAAGCATGTAGTTCAGCAATTTTATTTCTTAAGCATCTAACATTTATGTCAGCAAAGATTACTGGGATTGGGGGTTGACCATTGTGTTTAAAGTAGTAAGTGATACTGAATTGTCTTGATATTAATTGTGAGAGGTGAGGCCAGGATTAGGGTGAATGCCTCCTCCTAGATGGATATGAGTATATCCAGGAATTTTGTTGCTGGAGGGTATTTTTCCACTTAATTTTATTTTGGTTCAAGTTTAAATTGAGTTAAAAAAATTATATTTGGAGTAAAGATGAGGGGTATCATTAAATAGGTTTGGTGCAATGTGTGGAGAGTTTAGGGCGGATGTGTGAATAGGTGGTTGAGAGACAGTTGGAGATATGTTGAGAGTAATTACAGAGTTATGGTAAGATATGAGATGACCCAGCAGCAGAAGGAAAATTGAGGATAAGCTAAGGAGTATCATGATTATGTAAAGGGATCTGTATGTTATAGTTGGCACATAGTGCGTAAGCAGGAATCATGAAAGAAAAAGAAGCTGCAGGACAGAAGTATATTTAATGGTGGTGGAGTCTGAAATCTGATAGAAGGTAGGTAGGAAATAGATATTTTCTATGAAGGAAGAGAGTTAGGCCGCCCTAGTATCTTCTCTGGAATGTAAAGAATAGAGGTGACTAAAGGTCTTGAGTATGAGAATATAGTTTAAAAAGGAAGAAATGAGGGTTTATTGGGGAAAAGTAGAAGATACAATGTAGAATAGATGAGTGTTCTTAAGGAGGGGTGTGACTATGAGTGAATGCAGTGTAAAGCAGCATAGGAGGCAGAAAGGCAGTTGGAAATGGTGTTAGAAGATTAGATGGAAGTTGCACATTTGGTAAAAAGAAACAGGAGTGTTTGGATGATAGTTGTAAGGTTGTTTAGGAGGCTTAGGGAATAGGAATCCCAATTGAAATGTGTAAGTAGGAAGTAATTGTAGTGTAAGAATGGGTGGCTGGGCGTTGGGGTAGGGGAGTGAAGAGAAGAGTGTGGTGATATTTCTATAGATAGATAGGAAGGTATAGATATATGTATATTTTTATGTATAAATATGTGTGTATTCTGTGTGTGTTTATATACAGAGAGACAGACAGAGATGTATATATATATATATATATATATATATATATATATATATATATATATATGGTTCTACCTCACATAAATGAAACCCCAAAACACCGACAACGCAATCACCGAAACCACATAACCGACAGTACAAAAACACGAAATCCCACATGCCCGACAACAAAATAACCGACGGTACACAAACACGAAACCTCATACACTGCACACACCACAATCAACAAACAAAACACATTCCCCGTCCAAAAACCACATACACAACACAAGCACACCAAAATCCCTACAAACCCACACTAAACCAGACATACACAACTACCTACAACCCTAACCCAAACCCTAACCCTAAGGTCCACACACTTACCTGGCCCGCCCCTAACGCTAACTCACTTATCCGCCCCTAACCCAAACACAATCACTACGCACACTTACCTGACCCGCCTAACCCTAACTCACTTATCCCGCCTAACCCAAACACAATCACCGCGACACTTACCTGACCGCTCCTAACCCTAACTCACTTAACCCACCCCTATCCCCACAGACCATCAATATCCAGACTTACCTTACTGCACCCTAACGTCCGTCACTACCGCATACTTACACAGCCTTTTCCCATGTCGGCATCCTCGGCGCCGGTGCTTTCAGCTCGCCGGGTCTTCTTCTGCACTGTCGATCTTCTGGGTCCGGTCTTCTGAGCTGTCGATCTTCTGGGGCTCGCGGTGTCGATGTTCCGTGTCGTTTAAGTGAGGTAGAACCATATATATATATATATATATATATATATATATATATATATATATATATTGTAGTATAAAATACTGCACCATAGACCACCATTCCATAAAATAATGAAGGCTTATTAACAGAAAAAAAAATACTGGTGAACATTCTACTTCTTCTTCTATATACTGGTTTTGCAGCAGAAACCATATGAAGGCACTTTTCTCTTAGTCCCATAAAGGAAAAAAGTGCAACATTTTTGCACTGTCCAAGGGTGCTTTCAACCAGCTTTCTTCTTCTGAATTCTAGTGGAGGATGTCTCAGCTTCATCAGGTTATTCTGAAATGTCCTCTCCTTTGCTGTAATGCACACTCCCTAGAATGACCGTTCCAGAAACAAACTCCCCCAGCACTGTAAAGATGATGTTTTGGGCGAACAGAATTATAGTCATCATTTTATAGATCATTTAATGTAATAATTGCCGATTAACATCTCCTGTGATAATTCTCTCTAGCTAATAAAAAAATGTAACTGTCTGCCTTACAGAAAAAATATTACATTATTTTCTACTAAAACTTGGGTCACTTCCTTTTTATAACAGTTTGATGAATCATCAGATAGATGGGCTGTGAGTTCTAGACAATCTATTTATTTGGTGATGAGTTGAGCCTGAATGATGTTTTACAGCAAACTTAAATGGTAGAAAAGACAACACACACCTCCAATTTGTGTAATTCTTAAGGCAAGTCACTATACTCATATAACATATCAAAAATCTGAAACACAATCCCTCAACTTATTCTTAGCTCAAGCAACTCTATGGTATTCAAATGTCTGCTCATGGAGATTTTCCGAACCAAATGGCTCTGCTCTTGTACTTTTCCTGGGTAAAAAAAAAACTTCCTCTACCTCTTGTCTCTTATTATTATTGTCCAACTATAATTCTATTTTGAGTTACTCAATGTACCTAGTCTCACTGGGTTCCTCTTTACCTCCCATACTATTTCTGTATCAGTCTATAATAATGGTTAAATACTCTTTGTATCTTTCTTACTTTTCACATTTGCACTGTTTAACATTAATGTATCTTATTTAAACTTGTGTTTTAGTATCATATTTTTATAACTGTGTATAATTTTTTGTACTTTTTATCTTTTAATTTTTGTGTCTATATTGTATTTATATATTTTTTTTGTAATTTCTTGTTGTTTTTGTCTGTGTATTGTATGTGGAGCTTTTCTCCCAGGGCCACCGCTGAAAATGTGCCTTTGGCCCAGTCAGACACTCCCGGTAAATAAATGTTAAATAAATAAATAAAATATTGCTGATGTAGCCTCATGGCAGGGAGGACATGTCCTATGACCAATATAAAGTACCTCTAAAGGAGGGAGTATTTCACTCACTGACAGCAGCATCCACTTCATCACCAAGTATTCTCTCTGGATTGTAGAATAACTGGTCTCTGCTATGCTTAGCTTATGAATTTAACAAATATATCTGGTGTTTACCACCCTTAACATCCTGTCCAAAAACTACCAATTGTTCTACCATTAATACATCAATATAAACTACAAAGGATGTACTGTCATCTGGGGATGCTAACATGGGTTCTGAACATAATAGTTCTTTCAAAATTTTAAAAGGATTATCTGAAACCAGTGTAATATTTGCTTTTAAGGGGCATCTTCTCCTATATCAAATGTGTAAGAGGGCATACTGTAGCTGCAAAATTGGATACAAACTTTCAGTAGTATCCAGCTAACCCAAGAAAACCCATTGCTTCTTATTTCACTGTCTATATTTTCCTTCTGGATCTGATAATGTCAGTTATTTTTACATATACTAAATATTTTACCTCTTCACGCCTAACTTATTGTTGGGATTATTGATTACCATCCTGATTTGTTTGTAGAATCTAACGCAGCCTGCATGTTAGGTAGATGATATTCCTACTCCTTAGACTATATAATGATATAATCTAGGTAAATGAAATAATATTTGGCATTGGTGCTAAGTACTTTCTCCATTAATCTTTGAAAGTTCACAGGGACTCTATATAGAATTAAAGGAAGGGCAGTATACTGGAATAAGTCCTCTAGAGTAAAAAATGGCTTATTTTCTCTGACTGTATTGGTTGGAGGGTTTGCCAGTACCCTAGAACTAACATAGCCAATAATCTTGCCTTCCCCAATCTTTCTATCAGTAAATTTCCCAAGGTATCAGTTAGCTATCATTACTATAATTTCTATTTTTCATCCATTTTATATAGCCTAGAATCATTCTATGCATTCTCATACAATGGGCATCACCACTTTTAACTGCAGTTGTGTTTTATTTCCTAGTTCCCCAGCAATGATGGAGTCTACCATATAAAACTCAGAAGGAATGAACCCTATTGTTGCTTGTGGTACTTCTCTAATAGCAAACAAGAGATAAAGTCTTAACTGGCCCCACTATTTATCATCTTCTTCAATAGCTTTTCACAGAGTGCATTTTAATAAATGGAGTGCCCTGGTTTATAAGTAAGTACTAGGATAGTTGCTACTGTGGCCCATTTTAAGTGTAGTCAATTTCCATTTCAAAGGTAAGAATCAATGTCCTTTCATAGTGTCTGTGAGGTAAACACCTTAACCATTATAACAACCCTCTTACCCCCAACAATTTTTTCACCCTTCTCTACAACTAGAGCAGCTATACCTTTGGTTAATGCATTTCCAAATCTAAGTACATTCCAGGCAATCAGTCTGCAATCTATTATATGCCTGTTCAAGAACCAGAGGTCCAAATTAAACCTTATAGCTTGGATTTGTGAGGTAAATACCTTACCCAGTATGCAATATCCTTAATAAATACTTCTTTAGGTATGCCTCCTCTGGAAAACAATAAAATAACCCACCCACCAGCTATATATTTAGCATTTTTCTTACACATGAGGATAACCTGGAGGTACTAAGTTGCATAACTGAGTACAACATAAATGTATTAAAACCTATTGCTGCACTTTACCAATGGTTCCGCAATGTCCATAGCAATTCATTCAAAGGGTGCTTCTGTGAAAAGCATTGGAATTAAACGATTTTTAAAGTATGGGTGAGGGCATGTCTTCTGGTATTCAGGTAATCCAGCACAAACGTTTCCAGTTTCATTTAATATTCATTCATTTGTAGCAAAACCTTGCTAGAGTATGTGTTTTAGTCTTGTAAATTCCTAGATGTCTTTCCGGTACATGAATAATTGCTAATATCTCCACTAGGTTTATGAAAGGTTTAGGTACAAGTTTAGGTACAAGTACTTACCATGTACAATAAATCATTTGGTAAGTTAAAATATGGTAAGGACTGAGAATAAATCTCTTTCTTCATCTTCGTTCCAGATATCCCTAGCAATATTTCCTTGTTCTGCTCAAATCACCACTTTCCCATCATTTTAAAGTTTATCTGGCTAATCTGATTATCATGTAAACACCAACAACCAGCAAAACACGATACTCGACACCAAACACCAGAATAAATTCCAAATGATACTTTTATTATATTGACATAGTAAATATCACCAGACCGGTTTCGGCTATCCAGCCTTCCTCAGTGGATTAGAAAAACTCTTTAAAACACAGATTGCTCCCAAATATTTATATTGATCCCTGACCAATAGAAACAATGGTATAGCCCAACCTAGTGGATGGAGTATTTCAGTGCACATAATAGTTACATCTTGATCAATAAAAAACAAACAATTATAATATACATATGCAATCTATTATATTGAGATGCCCAAAAAAATGAATGTATGAATGTTGTCAATTAAAGAACATAAGTAGGATAACCCTTAATTTGAATAATGCTAACAAATCCTGTTTATCTAAACTGTGTATATTATTTTCACATTCCAACATATTATGTAAGTAAACTAATTCAGTGTATCAAACAAACAATTACATCTTATATATGTATATATATATAAAAAATAGTATACATATAGAATAAAGTATTTAAACAATAACTCAGAAGAACCTATTCCACCTACATGAAGCTCAGAAGTCAATTGAACTGACAGTTCATAACATATTTACTTATAACTGTCTGATATATTATATATCTGCCTAAATATATGCTCCATGATATTGATAATACTATATACTGAATTAGTTGTGACTGAGATGAATATCATCCTATGTATAATAACTGTAGCTTAAATACACAGTGTAGAAAATAAGATCCAAGACATAATGTCAATATACATGTGTGAATAATAGTTATAGGATTCTAAGCAGTCCCCAAACAATTCTGAAAATATGGTAAAATCCATTTTTATTATTCCATATTTGACTTATGTAGTCTGCTTGGACATATAACCCACAGTCCATGCCAAACGACCTATTGATTACCATATGGATATAGCTAAATCCTGAACACCACTGAAAATTACTAGTCACTGAGGATCAACATATTAATAGTGATTTTACAAATGGTCATTGAGACCTGGTGGAAATAATCCTCCACGTTTGGTAATCTGGTATTTTTCTTTATGATTCAAAATAGTGTGCCAACCTTCTTGGTTGCTTCTATCCCCCATGATTTTATCAATAACCATAAACGTGAAATGAGCATTCCCATGTTTAATGGTATGTCTATATAAAGCGTTGGTTTCTTTTTTGTTCCTGTTATCACTTTTATGTTCTGTCATGCGTATCCTAAGTGATCGTGATGTCTGGCCCGCATAGAATGCCTTACATTGACACATCGCTAAGTAAATGATCCATGGAACACCCTCGATTGATACACTCTGTTTGTATTAACACTAGTGAATTCTTTAAATCTACTAACCTGTGAACAGGAGCTACAATGACCACATGGGAAGGTACCCAGAAGTTTATCTCCAGTTATAGTGGTTTGTTGATATATTGCACCTCCACTTTCTTTATGTTTGTAGTGAGAGAAGAGACCTCCTAGAGTTTTACCCTGTCTGAATAAGATTTGACATTTGGAACCCAAAAGTGTTCTCAATTCCTCATGCGCCAAAAGTATATTCCAGTTGGAATCTAATGCATTTCTTACCAAGTGGTGGTTCCTACCATATGTGGTCACAAACCTAAGAATCGAGTCCTTCTTAGTTTTGTTAGAGCCTTTGTATTGTAACAAAGTGTTCCTATCTAGAGTGTTACACCATTCACTTGCTCTATATATATCCAAATCTCTATATCCCCTATCCCTAAATCTATGAAATATATGAATACTTTTGGCTCATGAGGAATTGAGAATACTTTTGGGTTCCAAATGTCAAATCTCATTCAGACAGGGTAAAACTCTAGGAGGTCTCTTCTCTCACTACAAACATAAAGAAAGTGGAGGTGCAATATATCAGCAAACCACTATAACTGGAGATAAACTATGTGGTCATTGTAGCTCCTGTTATTTAAAGAATTCACTAGTGTTAATACAAACAGAGTGTATCAATCGAGGGTGTTCGACAATTGTAGTAGTGCATGGATCACTTACTTAACGATGTGTCAATGTAAGGCATTCTATGTGGGCCAGACATCACGATCACTTAGGACATACCATTAAACATGGGAATGCTCATTTCATGTTTATGGTTATTGATAAAATCATGGGGATAAACCAACAAGGTTGGCACACTATTTTGAATCATAAAGAAAAATACTGGATTACCAAACTTGGAGGATTATTTCCACCAGGTCTCAATGACCATTTGTAAAATCACTATTAATATGTTGATCCTCAGTGACTAGTAATTTTCAGTGGTGTTCAGGATTTAGCTATATCCATATGGTAATCAATATGGACTGTGGGTTATATGTCCAAGCAGACTACATAAGTCAAATATGCAATAATAAAAATGGATTTTACCATATTTTCAGAATTGTTTGGGGACTGCTTAGAATCCTATAACTATTATTCACACATGTATATTGACATTATGTCTTGGATCTTATTTTCCACACTGTGTATTTAAGCTACAGTTATTATACATAGGATGATATTCATCTCAGTCACAACTAATTTAGTATATAGTATTATCAATATCATGGAGCATATATTTAGGCAGATATATAATATATCAGACAGTTATAAGTAAATATGTTATGAACTGTCAGTTCATTTGACTTCTGAGCTTCATGTAGGTGGAATAGGTTCTTCTGAGTTATTGTTTAAATACTTTATTCTATATCTATACTATTTTTTATATATATACATACATAAGATGTAATTGTTTGTTTGATACACTGAATTAGTTTACATACATAATATGTTGGAATGTGAAAATAATATACACAGTTTAGATAAACAGGATTTGTTAGCATTATTCAAATTAAGGGTTATCCTACTTATGTTCTTTTATTGACAACATTCATACATTCATGTTTTTGGGCATCTCAATATAACAGATTGCATATGTATATTAGAACTGTTTGTTTTTTATTGATCAAGATGTAACTATTATGTGCACTGAAATACTCCATCCACTAGGGTTTCTATTGATCAGGGATCAATATAAATATTTGAGAACAATCTGTGTTTTAAAGAGTTTTTCTAATCCACTGAGGAAGGCTGGATATCCGAAACCAGTCAGGTGTTATTTAATATGTCAATATAATAAAAGTATCATTTGGAATTTATTCTGGTGTTTGGTGTCGAGTATCGTGTTTTGCTGGTCATTGGTGTTTACATGACTATGGTCTGACCATGCACGCCATCCTTGCGAGGCATTAAGTTTGGTAATCTGATTATCAGTCAACTCTAAATTTCACTTAGGTAGAAGCAACTACCTTGTCTCCTACCAACACAGCCAACATAACCACAGGGGGGTCAGACTCTAACTCTTCTAAGAAACACACTAATATTCTTTAGTGTATGTTGCTATCTTTAACTTATTCATTTTTCCTTGTAACTTTCCATTATAAACATGTTACACAGACCCTTCATTCTTCTGTTTAGTTATCATGTTTTGGCTAAACAGAAATATAAATTCTTCAAAGTTATCCTGTCTGCCTCTACATACTATTTGCTCATTATTTTTTTTCATTCTCTCCTTATGTCTTATTGTCAGTGATTTATTGTACATGGTAAGTACTTGTACCTAAACCTTTCATAAACCTAGTGATGATTCTTCTGGCTTTTCCCAGTTAGGGGTCACCACAGCAGATCACCTGTCTGCTCATGATTGGCAGTGTTGAGTTTTACAGTGTCGAGTTGCCAGCCCAGCGCCCAACTTTCCACATAAGGCACACACATGCACGCACTCATACCTAGGGCCAATTTAGAGTGTCCAATCCACCTACAGCATGTCTTTGGGATGAAACCGGAGTACCCAGAGGAAACCCACATGACCACAGGGAGGACATGCAGACTCAGCACAGAAGGAACCACAGCCAAGGATCAAACCGGAGAACCTCTTGCTGTGAGGTGGCAATGCTAACCGCTGCACCACTGTGGCTGCCTTTCATAAACTTAGTGATCATATTAGCAAATATTCATGTACCAGGAAGACATCTAGTAAGGGGTAGTCTCTGGGATATATACCTGTCTCTCCACCAGGTCCGAATATTACAGGCAAGGTTTAAGTCTTTAGAATGAGTAATTCTGGTACTGTTTGCTTTGTGGATGTGCAGGAGGTCCATCAGGGTGGAGTCTGACAATGCCTTGAATGCTAGACATAGCTCTCCCATCAAGAGCCTGTAGGATACAGGGATAGGGCCTTGAGGCAGTCTACATAGGACATGTTACTTAAGCCCTGCATTCTTTTAGTGAGGAGCGATATGCTTGGTTAGGTACATATCAAGGGGGCATTGTACTCAAACATAGGTCTGGTGAATGCTGAATACAGTGGAACAATGACTTCCTTGGACCTATATGCATTACCTTTGTTTATAAATTGCACAACTTAGAATGATTTCCTAACTACTGTAGATATGCGATGATCAAAGGCTAGATTACTGTCTATGTGTGTCCTCCTGTTAGAGGTGTGTTGTCAATATGATAGTTATCAGGGGTGGATGACTTCCCAAATTATACTATTATGCATTTCTTGGCATTTAGTTTTAGTTCATGGTGCTGACACCAGTTATTTGTGTTAGCCATTCCTGAAGAGCATTTGTGTCTGTGGGGATTCCATGACTGCCCCTAATTTGCAATCATCTGCAAATTTAGTCAGCCAGAGGCCATTGCCATTGCCCTTCACTTCAAATAAGTAAATTCCAAAAAGTAGTGGTCCCAGGACTGATCTTTGAGGGTCTCTGCTTGTGACTGGTCACTTTGTAGAAGTGGATTCCTCAATTCTAACTTCCTGGGTCCTGTCTGTGAGCCAGCTGTCTAGCCACCAGGTGACATAAAAGTTTATACCTAATCTCTTGAGTTTGTTAACAATGCCTGAGTGGGGTATTGTGTCAAATGCCTTGGCCAGGTCAAGGTAGGCAGTGTGAACCATTTTACTCTCAGCCATTGCTTTGGTGACCTTCTCAAAGAAGCCCACCAGGTTGATTAGGCATGCCCTGCCCTTGTCAAAACCAAATTGGGTAAGGTCTGGTGTCAAAAGGCTTGCTATGTCATTACTGATCATTTCCATGATAACTCTTTCCATGGCTTTGCATATGAGACTAGTCAGACTTTTGGATCTGTAATTTCCAGGGTCTGTAGATGGCCCACGTTTGTGCAGAGGGATGGCTGTTTCTGTTGTCCATTCATGAGACACAAAGCTTGTTTTGAGGCTACAATTAAATAGCAATTCCAGACGGCCTGATAGTTTAGGTTTCATGTTATTTAGCTGGCATCCTGGGATATTGTCTGGGCCCACTGATGCAGTGTTCTTGGCCATAAAGAGAGCATTAAGGATCTGTTTCCTAGTGATAGCTGGAGGAGTTATATTTTATGGCATTTCCTGAAGGAAGGTTGAGGGGGGAGAGAGGGGTAAAGGTGGAGATGAATTTGTCTTCCAGTAGATTTGTTATATGTTCTTGCTCAGTATAGAAGGCCCCATTAACAATGAGCTCTGCACACAACTGTGTATTGCCTTTGAGGTTGAGGACATAGCTAAAAAATGCCTTGTGGTTGCCCTTGGCCTGAGAGGCTAAATTTACCACAGATTTTGCTCTGGTAGACTTTATTTGTCCTCTGAGCTGTTTGTTTAGTTTGATGAGAGTGCTTTTATCCTGCTGGCTACTGCACCAACTACTTTTACCATGATTTTATTTCTTCTATTATACAGCCTATTGACAATGATGCGATTCCACCAGGGTGGCTTGTTTTTTGTGCTAGTTTTGTACTTGTTCATGGTGGTTACAGCTGCCTCTATGCAGCTACTGACATATTTGTATAAGGTTACTTTGAACAGTTCTGTGCAGGCAGCAGTGTTCTCAGGGATTATGGGGGCTTTAAATTTTGCCAGGTTATCCCTTAATAGTAGGAAGTTAGCTTTAGAGTAGACCCTGAATATTCCAGGGTTTGCTGGGGTTTCATATTATATTTTCACGTCAAAGGAAACCATTTTGTGGTCTGACTTTACCAGAGAAGACAGGGGGGTGTACAGCACTCTCCCATATTAGATTCAGTATGTTTGCACCACTGACAAGTGTGCTCACTCAATTATTCTTACAATTTATCACATTCCATATCACCAGTAGCATGCTTTACACTCATTACAGTTTTAACAGGCATAACAGTGTTGTCATTCCTTGTATAAAATCTAGTTATATAATTTCCTGAACTTTCAAAACAGAAAATGTCTACATTTGATATTTTCTCTTTATTCTAGTATAATAAAAGTTGTCCCACAAATTTAGACCTGTTCTTTTCTAAACATAATTTCCTTGCATAACAATCTGTCTGTCAGTAGAACAAAACTTAGAGCACCCTTAGGATCAGTTTGACACACCTGTTTTCATAAAATAGCAGACAAAGCCCTTTTAAACTTATCCATGGCTAACATTTTTATGGGTTCATAGGTGGTTCTAGGTGTGTACTCAGTTAATGGCCCTGGAGCCGTTACAAGCCTAGCCCATAGGATTAGCCTGGCATCATGCCACCAGACCTTAGTTCCCAGTGCTTCTGTCAATTAGAGCCACTGGAGTGATTCCCGGGGTGAATTTTCTATTTCCCATCCACTCATCAAGATTTCTCTTGAAGATGGCCAGTGAGGCGCTCTGCTTGACATGTATGGGAAGTCTGTTCCATAGCATGGGCAATCTCTGGGTTATGAACCTGTCACTCCAGCTTGTTCTGTTGATTGTGGTAAGGAGGTTGAGGTCTCTGGAGCATGTAGTGTGAAGGGATTGGAATTTCTTTAGATGCATTATTAACAGAGCTGGGTCAGACATGGCTTTGTAAGTTAAGCAGAGATCACCTCTAAGTAGACAATATGAGACAGAGAATAGTTGGAGTATTTTGAGTCTGCCCATATAGGACAAGTGTTTAAGGCCTAAGATCTTCTTTGTGAGGTATTTTTGCAGCCTCTCCAGTTGTTGTAGGTGTCTATTGAGGTACATGCTAAATGGGGCATTGTACTTGATGATTGGCCTAATGAGGGAAGAGTAGAGAGAGACAATGACCTTTCTTCCTGGATGCAAAACCCTTAGTAATGAGATGTGCCACATAGAAGGACTTTCTGACACAGTGGCAATGTGGTGGTCAAACAAGAGGTTGCTGTCAACCTGCATTCCCAGATCTCTTATGACACCTTCTGTGTTGAGTGGACTACCATTGATGTGGTAAATCATGGGAACCGGGTTTTTCCCAAAGGGGATGACAACATATTTTTTGGCATTGAGCTTAAGGCCATGGTTCTGACACCAGTCATTAGTCTCAGTGAGGCCTTTCTGTAGGATGTCAACATCACTTGGGGAGTTAATTATGGCTCCCAACTTGAAATTATCTGCAAACTTTGTCAGCCAGAGACCATTTGTGTTGGCCTGGACTTCACAGAAGCAGATACCAAACAGGAGAGGACCCAGGACTGAACCCTGTGGGACTTCACTCGTGACTGGTTGACAGTCTGACTTGGAGTCACACTGTGGGTTCTACCTGTGAGCCAATTTGCAACCCACCTAATGATATAGGGGTTGATGCCTAGCTTAGTGAGTTTTTCTATGATTCCTGAGTGGTGAATGGTATCAAAGGGCTTGGCCAGATCAAGGTAGGCTGTATGAACCACCTTGCCTTCATCCACAGCTCTGGTGACTGACTCAAAGAAGTTGACCAGGTTGAGCAGGCATGATCTACCCTTCACAAAACCAAACTGTGTGGGATCCAGAGTTTGGAGGTTCCCTATATCTTTGTTTATTAGGTCCATGATGATGCGTTCCATAGCTTTGCATATCAGACTTGTCAGGCTAATGGGGCAATAGATCCTAGGGTCTGTAGTTGCTCCTCCTTTGTGGAGAGGGATGACTGTAGCAGTGTGTCATTTGGTAGGGACAAAGCCTGAGGTGAGGCTGTGATTGAACAGGGCACACAGGTGAGGTGCCAGTTCACTCTGTAGTTCATGTAGAACACAGCCGGGGATATTGTCAGGTCCCATAGAAGCTGTATTCTTGGCCTTGGACAGTGCTGTTTTAACCTGTGCAGCATTAATACTGGGTGCCTGGCAATCTACTGATATTGTGATTGGTCCTTTGGTGGGGGTGAGAGGGGTAAAGTTGGCACTGAATCTATTGGCCAGTATGTTGGCAATATCTGTTGGCTTGGTATAGGAGGTGCCATTGTGCAACAGCTCTGAGAAAATCTGGGTATTGCCGTAGAGATTCTTTACATAACTATAGAAGGCCTTGTGGTTATCTTTACTATCTGCTGCAATTCTGTTTTCATAGATAGCTTTAGAGGATTTGATGAGGAATCTCAACTTTTTGTTGAGGCTGATAAGGGAGTTTTTCCAGTCTTGGGACTTCACTTTATTTCTCATCAGTTTCCTCCTTCTGTTGTAGAGTTTGTTTATTGCAGAAGATCACCAGATTGGCTTCCTTTTTTTGGAGGAGAGCATCTTGGTTCTATTGAGTATGGCGAGATCTATGCATTTGTGTACGTGTTTGTACAAGGCATTAGTGTATGAGTCAGCGGTCATGCAGATGTTCTCCAATTGCTTGGGTGCTGTGAAGTTAGTCACCTCTGTTTTTAGGAGCCCAAAGTTAGCTTTGGAGAAGTTTTTCATGGTGGTTACTTTTGGGGGGGGGGGGTGGCTTTCCAAGGTGATTAGTTTGTGGTTGGATCTAACCAGGGAGGAGTTGATTACTGGTACAGAGCAACGGTCACCTATGTTAATCGTACTACTTTTAGGATGTTGACCCTCATGATTTAACCTGACCCTCACTATCTAACCCTAATTTCACTATGTGTATGTATATATATATATATATATATATATATGAACAATAATTTAGATTTTGTCATTTTGCTAAGAGAAAATAATTAGCTGTAGAACTTTTGCACTATGGCCTTAATGATAATGTCAGTATGAGATAACAAAGCTTTCTTAATATTATCATATTACTGTTGCTCTGTCCCTTCTGTGCTTGTGAAAACCTTTAAAGGCTTAACAGGTGACAGGTTTAATCAAATTCTAGCCCAGACTATTTGTTCCTATTACTCCATATGGGCATGGTATTCGAAGACTTTGATATACAACTCATTCCCCGGGATTCAATAAACTCCATGCAGGAGTGATTCATGTCCATGTAGCCACAGCAGCCCACCTTGCATATTCATGAAGGCACACTGCTGTTAAGGCTAAATGGACAAGAACCATGAACGAGTGCAGGGGGCGTGTTTAAGTAGAGCATGGATTACGAACATGGCCCCTGCACTCAGAAAGCACTGTACGGTACTTTCAAAAGTATTTCAGTGTCTGCAGACACTGACAGCTAATAAAATAGCTATGTCAGTGTCCGCGGACACTGAAACAGCCTGTAGATCTTAAGGAAATGCAGGGGGTGTATGACAGGTGCTGTCACACACCCCCTGCATTGCAAAAGTGCCATACGGCCATAGCCATTAACTGTGCAGGTGTCTGCAGAATGCCCTGTGCCCGCTTGATATATGTTTCACCCTCCTAGAGCAATAAAGCAGTACAAAGCCATAAATAATGGGGGGGGGGGGGCAAAGCCATAAAAATAGGGAAATGTCCTAAATAGTGCACTGACAAACCTGAAAGCTGAAAGAATAAAATGTTACAGATTTCCTGCAGGGTATGAAGATTGAAACAGAAGTGTCTTCCATGTGAAAGCACCATATGGCCATAGCCATTAACTGTACATGTGTCTGCAGAATACCCAGATGCCTGCCTCACATACTTCCCAGCTGCCTTGGGCAATAAAGCAATAGAAAGCCATAGATAATGGGGGGACAGAAATTACAAAAATAGGGACATGTTAACTATTGTACCGACAAACCTGAAGGCAGACAGAATAAAAGGTTTGCAGTAGCAAGGACTTCCTGCATGGTATGAAGACTGAAACAGAAATGTCTGCTATCTGACAGTGCTGTATGGCCATAGCTGTCAAATCAACAGGTTTATGCAGAATGCCCAGATGCCTGCCTCACATACCTTTCAACCTCCTAGAGCAAGAAAGCTGTGGAAGGCTAGAAATAATATAGTCATTTTTTTCCATATTAAAGAATCTTTAAACATAGTTGAGCGGGTGTGTGCGTTATGACCCTCCACTTAGCATTGCTTCAACACCCCGCATGAGATAAATAAAAATATACAGCTAAAATTTTCAAGCCTAGATCATGTAGTGGTTAGAGTCCTGGCTTTACATGCAGGCATTCATGGCTTGAGTACCAAGACAGGTAACTTGTTTTTAAATGGGAAAGCAGTGTTAAAATCATTATTTTCATCTTAAAGCATGCAGCAATTGATTGTTGTCAACCAGGGTAGTGTAGCTGGTAAAATGGAAGTGTGAGTGCATATAACATGTGAAACCACACGTGTACACAAGTGCCCCATACAGTATAGTCAAACCCCTTGCTAATGTAATGAATGCACATAGAGGGATGTCATGTAAAATAAATCATATGCACTTACTAAATGAAATAATTATTCTGATAATGTTTTAAAAATGAAAAGTGACCAATGGTCAGCGATGCTCAGCTATGCTTAGTAGGTTTAAGCATCATTTAGATGTGAATGCTAAGGAGCAGGTAGCTCAGCTAAGCAGATTTACTCACTGTTAAGCAGTGCTCAGCAATTACCCCTTTAAGCACTGTTCAAGTCAGCTTAGCAGATGTGTACACTGCTTTTTCAGAACTTAACATCTTCAAAATGGTCCAATGAAGGCAAAGGGTGGGAATATCACCTTATTTAATCAGCACAAGTGTGAATACAGCCAGAATCTGTAATAGTTCATTTGTGCAGGTACTATGGCTGGCGTAAGTGAAGGAGCACACTTTCGAGCACAGAGCTGGAGCATTCAGGAGTCCAGGGTCATAGCTGGACTCCTCATAGAAAACCATGAGGAGACACTGCTGCAGAGCCAGTACCAGGGCTCACAATACAAAAGCAGAGGGCTGGGACCGTCTCGCATGTGATCTCAGAAGTGCTACTGGCATCCCCCGGACTAGTGAGCAGATACGGCATCAATATGCTGACCTAAAGAGGAGGAAGGGGGCACAGTTTGCCCAGTGGATCCAAGATGCATGGACGCAGAATGTTTCAGTAGTGAGTAAGTATCACTATCAGGTAGTTTGTAGTAAATGCAAGTCTGAGAATGTGATAGACAGGTATGCATAATGTTTGTTTTTCTCCCCTACAGCTGCAGCAGAGAGAAGCCCAAACTGACAGACTGCTGAGGCTGTGCCAGCAGGCTGGTGAGTACAAATATATTTTGCAGTATATTGTTCAAATAGCTAAGGAGGAGTAAGTTGCCTACTGCTGGTAGGTATACTGTTACTGTGTGAACTGAATAAATAAAAAAGTTTGACTGACTAATATTGATGTGTAATAAAGATTTCTACAAAAAACTGTTGTGTTTATTCTGGTATATTGTTGTAGACATATAGAATGTATACAGGTTCTTCACAGCAAATATGGCTGTGACAGCATACATTAACTGAGGCTTTTCTGTGAACCAGCTGTTAAGATAAACTGTAGATGGTGAAACTGTAAAACAAGATACAACTGAAATGTGAAATATAAACTGTACTAAACTCTTAACCCTGAATAGTAATGTATAAAGTTTCAAAGTGTGTTCTAGCCAACCTTGCCTTGTGTTAACCTTTGCTTTCCAGACTGTAGTAATCTAAAGGATTATTGCACAGTGCAATATCTGTCATGCATGCATCAAAGGATTACAGGTTCAGATTGTCTAACCAAGAGACTATTAGGTAGAAACCAGTAAAACAAGAAACAGCAGCTCTCCAGTAGCTCAGTGTGATGAGAAATAGCTTAGTTGTTAATTTTGCACACCCAGACATGGTTCAAATCCAGGGAGCGGTAGTAAGATGTGTGCATATCTACACACAAGGAATCAGGAATAAATATAAAAACAGTCAGGAAGTGTTAACAGATATTTTCTCCACAGGTTTTACAGGAAAGGAAATGTTGGTACCAGCTGTATGAAGGGTATACTAATAAACTGTGTACAACTGTTCAACTGTCCCACCACATGCCTGCAAATGACAGTAGGATAGGTACATACAACATGTACTCTTCCCAATACATGTCTCTCAAGTGTCATGCTGTCATGGCTAGTGGTCACTGCTGCCAATAACCCTGGGCACAGATAGGAAACCAGTTGAAGTATGCCAGTAGCACATTCACATAACAGCAGTTCAGGGTATCCCTCCTGTGCCAGATATGTAACCCTGACATGTACAAGTCCACTCTAGTCATGTACCCAGAGTTGTCATAGTTTGCCCCATACCATTCTAGGCTGACAGTTTAATAGATAGGTTTGTCCTACAGGAGCTATGGGCCATAGGCAGATGTAAAGTGAGGGCAGACGTGTAAAGTACTGAGCAGTATTTTTGTGGAAAATAGAAACATAGACAGTTGTTAATGGACTTTTTGTCTCTCCTCCCACCCCTCATCTGGATTAATACTATAATTCATATTCTATGGGTATGTTTTTCTCCAAACCTAATGTTGGGACTTGTGTTCTATTATTGTTCATATATCTGATTGATTGCATGTTAATGCTAACTGCAGGTGGTGCAATGGTAACACGGCTCACAGCAAAAGGTTTTCTGGTTCAATTCTCAGCTGGTGTGCCTTCTGTGTGGAGTCTGCATGTCCTCCCTGCATTCATGTGGGTTTTCTCTGGGTGCTCCGGTTTCCTCTCATGTTACAAAGACGTGTCTGGAGTGTTTCTCTCTGGCCCACTTCTGAAAATTGACTTTGTTCCAAGTTAGACTTTCCCAGTAAACAAATGTTAAATAAATACCTTGTTCAAATATATGAACAATAATAGAACACAAGTCCCAGCATTAGGTTTGAAGAAAAACATAATGTTGGGACTTTTGTTCTATTATTGTTCATATATTTGATTGGTTGCATGTTAACATGCCTTGTTCAAATACCACTGTTGGTAGCCTGTTGTTGTCAATGTTACTGGCATGCTGTTACGATGCATACTGTTGTTCCATTTATGCATGTGTTCATTTTGCTGTGCAACTCTTTCAAATCTGTTTTATGGGGTTAATTGGAACACCCAAGCATGCTGCTATAACTAATCTTGAAATGAACTGTGTATGACTAACCAACATATTTTTTTAAAACCTCAACACCATAGCACGTTTGGAAAGGCAGATCCTGGTGGACTCACCTGTCCCATCTCATCTGGCTGTGGCACTGGTCCCCAGCACATCTGGGACCCAACCCAGGACTTCCCTGTCCGCTGGTCCTGCACCACCTTCAGGTGGAACCGCAACAAAGGATGGGGCCCATCCTCCCCTGGGAGTGGGCATGAACAGGAGCCTGTCACCCACAGTCAGTTCTAAAGTTTGGTGCGCAGTGCCATCCAAGCAGAGTTGGGTGGGCAGCTCTGCCAGATCGAGGGCCGCCTGAAGCACCTCGAGGGGCAGGCCGCTCCTCCTGTCCAGCCCCCAGGACAGCCACCTCCAGGGCTGTGAAGGAACAGTGCTTACTGCCCATGAATGGGAACCTCAGTCCCACTGTATCCATTTGGGCGCTCATGGGCTTCGGATTCCCAACCACTCTCCCCATCAAATGTGTTTACCCCTGTCATATGTCATATACTGCCCCTGTCTGCTGTCTTGTCTGTCTTGTCTGGCTGCAAATGCAACCTATCACACCCAGGCTACCTCCTCAAACATACCTACAGCCCTTCCCTAACATCCCACTCTCACTTAAAAAAAAAGGGGCATCTGTCCTCAAAAAAAACATTACCCCATACATAGCTCTACATTTCTCCCCCATGTTCAGTGAAACTAATCAATCAACTCACAGATTATTTTGCAAATGTCTGTCACCAACACCCCTCCCTGTGGGGTGAAAAGCTATAAGTTCCAAATTCTGCATAGTTTATTCACAGCTGTTGCTGCTGAAGAAATGTAGAGCTATGGTCCTTTCCTACACCCATCCTGCATATCCTTAGCTGCTTTTCATAATGTTTTACCCTCTGCTTTCCCTCATTTCCCCACTTTCCTATCACCCATTTTTCTTTTCTTTAAAGAAAATTAGCATGAGTGTAAGTGGGAGTAAGCGGTGGTAAGCAAAACTAACAGGACTTAACTGTCTGGTAGCATTGCTTAGCTCTACAAAACCATGCAAACCTACTTAAAACTGCTTAAAAGTGCCTTAATCACTCTGTCTCCATCAGCCCTTGCTCTGCCTGGCAACAAAATAATCAGCACTGCCAAGTGTTGAACCTGGGACACTGTACACTAAAATCACAGCAATGTACCACTACACCATTTGAACTGAGGGAATCTGTAATACTTTTACAAACATATCATTCATTCTGCTCATTTAACATTAATGAAAAAAGTAATTACTTCCTAGTCTAGAATCTAGGACCCTGTGCACAACAATCACACCTCTACATCTGATCTGCAGGAATTTGTATTGTTTTTTACAAACATATCATGCACAACAGTCATTCAACATAAGGGGGAGTTATATATCCGTAGTACTGTTATATACATACATATGTATGTATATGTATGTATGTATGTGTGTATATATATATATATATATCTATATATATATATATATATATATATATATATATATATATATATATATATATATATATATATATATATATATATATGGGTCTATATTAGATATTCAAATGTTTAAATGTTCGAATCACTAAAGAACGAACTTTACTGATAGAACGCTTAAATGTTCAAATATCTATAAAAAGAGCATTTTAAAAAAAGAAAAAGTAAAGGGTTTAAGCAGGGGGGCAAACCCCCCTGCACCCGAGATCGCACTTCAGTGTGCTACAGTGCGGCAATGGAAAATTTCCCATTTTCTACACTGTAGCGTGATCTTGGAGTTGGTCTATTTAAGTAGTGGGGGGGGTGAAGGGGGAACTTTACCCCTGCTTACACCCTTTAGTTTTTCTTTTTTTTTAATTTTTATATATATTCGAACATTTAAGTGTTCACTCACTAAAGTTCATTCTTTAGTGATTTGAACATTTAAATGTTTGAGTATCTAATATAGACCCTATATATATATATATATATATATATATATATATATATATATATATATATATATATATATATATATATATATATATATGTATATATTCATACATAGATGTATACACAGATAACCAACCCCTTACTGCAACACATCTGCAAAAAACCCGACAAACTGGAGGGATAAAGGGTAAACAATTGTTGCACCTTTGAAATATGGCTGTCATATGCGTAGAAGTCCACTCACAACCAATTCCACCAGAGTGACAGTAACATACCAGTACCTGAAATAAACTCTAGAGTAAAACAACTGTTTGAACGAACATATCCTGATTCCCAGTCACACACTGCACTGACATATACTGGCCCAACTCAGTGTACTGGGAATCCTGAGGTGTTACAGGACATTTCTCAGTCTGCCCCTACAAACATGCACACCTGATAGACTACCAGCAGTAGCAGCATGCACAGCCAGATAGAAAAAGGATCTGTGACACTCACATCTGCTAATCTCTCTACTCAGCCAAACAAACATCTACACACTACACTGCTACACAAGCTTGGCAGTCACTTTGCAATGGCCAAACATACATAACTCTCATATGTGCATATTTCCACAGAATGTCCAGAGTGTGAGATCATAGTCAAGGCCACTGCTGCATACCACTTCCAGGAGTCTGCTAAGTCAGTGGGATGATACCTTGAGTGCAGTCACTAAATAATGATATCAGATACCTCTGACCCTCTTATTGCAATACATCTGGACAAAGCCTGACATAATTGGGGGACAGAGGCCCAAAAACAGGTGCATATTTGAAATATTGCTGTTAGAAACTGAGAAAGTTGCTGTTGTTACTGGGTTTGTTGTAACATATCTTTTCTGAGGGATATGAAGTCAGAAACACAGATGGATGTTAACATTTACTGACTGCAATCCCCAGAGTATGCTACTGATTTGCCAAGAACAAAAACTGTCTGAGGAACAGACCAAACATAGGAATCAAACCTCTGGCCATTCTGCCGATAGCCCTACAGTTGAAAGTTATGTCAACCACATGATACTGTCACACTTAATATCACTCAGAAAATCCATGTCTGCACAAACGCTGTTAAACTAGCATTAATCCTACTGTATAACAGCAATACTTACATTCTGTCCAGAGGTCTGGAACCTTCTCCCCCATTTTGTTAGGCTGTCTCCACATTTTATGTTCTAAGTGGTATTTCCAATGACCCTGTGATGCTGTTGTTCACACACCTCCGTGATGTTCTCCTCACAAGCAAGGAAGAGGGCCAATGCCCACATGAAGTACTCAATTATAGGAGTGTGTTTCCATGCCATTGGCTATAGGACTAACAACACATCTGTTCTGCATGCAATTAGCAAGTGGGGGACATCAATTGGTGCACAGGCCATCAGCTGCTCATGAGCATTACCTACAAAAGGCAAGCTGCTGCCTATGCAAACCAGATGTATACCCAACATCTCTGAGAGAGAGACAGACAGACAGACAAACAACAAACAAGCAGAAATCAGAAGTAAACCAACTATACTTGGAAAAAAATAAAAGGTATGTCAATCAAGTAAGCATGTAATGGAATGCAGTAGGAGGTATGTAATAATGGGAAATAGGATGTTTCACAAATATGTCTCAACAAGACTTGCTCTACTGATGTAGTGCTGATCAGCACCAATGGCCATAGCACCTGTGTCTGTTTGCAGTGTCATAGATCACAGCTCAGGACCCTGAGTCACCCCAGGAAAGGATGGGTCACATATGACTACTACTGGAGTGTCTGTTGAACATTACTGACTATGACACTGCTAGGCCAGCTAGTGGGATGTCATAAATATCCATATGTTACTTGTGAATAAAACTATGACATACATGTTTGTCTCACAAATCTAAGATACCTATGCAGGGTATGTGCATAGTAAACTACTGTCACAGACGTATGTGTTGAACTGCATGTGATATACTGAGCTCATACCATTCAACTGTCCAGTGTTGTGCACACTGACTATATGTATGCCTCATATTTGTAGTCATTTACTCACAGAGTAGTGTTATGTCTGGCAAATCAGTGGCAAATCTGTAAAGACTGCCATTAGAACATAATAGCATACATATGAGTGTCAGACATCCTCCAGGGTATTCCTGTGAATGCAAAGCCCACCATCCTATCAACTGACTTAAGTGCATTACAGCAATATTAATAAAGTGTCACTAATGTTGGGCCATTGCTCCACATTTATGTGTGGCATCCTCCAGATGTCCTGCTCTAACAGGTTGAGAGATATGACTGAGCAGCAAGAGTGTAAATACAGTGTGCCATACTTACATAGAACAGATATGTATATCAGGTATTACCTGTGCACATGTATGTATCAGTCGGTGTACCTGGAAGCCTCATAACAACAGACATGAGATGCAAAATGTCAGGTAAATAAGCTGCACATGTTGTACACATGTGTAATATTAGTTTCTGTGCATCCAACAGACATACATTTCTACAACTACTCGTTGTTGCATTGCCCTGACACATTCATGGGTACTAGAATAAGCATGATTATCAGGTTGAAATTGGAGAGGTGTCCAACTGCGTCATGATCTTGTGTCCATGCCTACTACAAACAGCCATATGAGAACCTACATAGCTGTCTGGACTCAGCAATACCTTATTCGTAAAACCTGCCTCCACCAAGGTAGAGTAATCCCCTTTGCTGGACAGGAGCAATATACAAACTACATAATCCGTTGCTGTATTGGCTGTACAGGGCCAAATAGGAGCAGGCACCAACTTGAAAGCAAGTCAACCTTTGTCTGAATGAGCATATAAGGTCACAGGTGAATTACTGTAAGGCTAACTATGAGTACAAATTGTACACATCCACCAAGGAGAATCACAAGGCCATCTTCACATATGTCTTCAATTTCACAGGCAAGAACCCAACCCACCCTGTAATGGTGGTCAATCACACCACACACACACACACACACACACACACACACACACACACACACACACACACACACACACACCATACCTATAGCCAAACCGCTGTAGACAGCTTAAGGGAAAACATCACCCCCCGTCCCAGCATCAGTATAGGTGGATATGCACAGCACCCGCACCCCTCCCCTCATCATCAGGGAGCAGGTCCATAATGCCTAATAAAGTCAACAAAAGTAAGTCTCCATGGGACCTGATAGCATCCTTGTCTGCATCCTACATGGACTCAGGCATAAGTTCCCAGCTCTATTACACACTGTACGCAAGCAAAGCTTGAGCACCATTGACATCCCATCTGCAAGGAAGACAGCCACTGTCATCCCTCTATGCAAAGATAAATGTTGAATGGTGGATTATGCAATTTACTGGCCCTCATTTGAGGGAACATAACTCATCAGGACCAGGAGTGCGATGTAAGTTCATACTGTGCTGATAGATGACAGGGGTATGATGTGGTTGTAAGTGGTGGCTAATGATAGTCACTGTTGATGTGCAGGAACTGTAAATAACTTTGACCAATGTATGAGGTCCTGTGATGTGTTTCCCTGTTTATGTCTTCCAGGTGACATGCAGCAGCCAAGACAGCCAGCATATACTGCAGATGAAAATGCAACCATCACAGATACCATCATCCAGCACCATAGGGTGATGTTTGGCCATAGCCAACACAATCTACGGGAGCGAACCCCCATGGGATGACCTTGCCCACAGAGTTAACAACTTGGGCCACCATGGATGAACATATGATCAGGTCAGGAATCGGGCGACTGACCTGATAAGCCTTGGCCGGCAAAGGGTTGCTTCTGTGGCCAGGGACCGTACCACTACAGGTCGGGGTCCTGCCACACAGGCCCCAATTACACCAACAGAGGAGCTCCTTACCAACCTTGGGGAGGCCACCACACACCAGCAAAGCCAACAAATACAAGTTGTGGAGGTGGGTGGCACCCAGGTAACAGGTGAAGAGCATCCAGGTAAGGTCCCAGTGCACATCAATTGAATATTGTAGCAGTCATACTGGATTCTGTAGAGTATCTAGATGCATATGTCAGGTCAAACTGCATTTGTGGGTGGGGTTTTGCAATGCACATAAGTACACATCTATTGTGAAGGACAGCAAATTGTGTAATATCAGAGCTTGTACTGTACATGTGCAGAAAGGTAGCATTCATCTTGTAGCAATGCCACATCTGAGTCTGCTGACAATATCTCTCCCCCACAACTACATAGGTACCTCTGGTCTGGATATGGAACAGCAGCCTGAAGCCGGTGAGTATGGGATTGTCCTGTTGTGCTCACCAATACCCTGGGCATGTTAAGGTCATGCATTTTAACATGCACACATCTGTTACTCTTAGCCATATTGCGATATGTGCATGTTCACTTGTGGTGGGGTTAACTGCATTGTATCACAGTGGTCATCACAGGGGCCTGTTTTCAGGAGATTTACTATATCTATAGCATACCTCACAACCTGTCATTGCAAGACATCTGGACAAAGACTGACAAAATGAGGGGACAAAGGCCCAAAACTAGGGACATATTTTAAAAATTAGTCTCATACAATGCATATAAAAGGTGTACATACCCCTGTTAAAATGCCAGGTATTTGTGATATACAAAAATGAGACCACAATAAAACATTTTCAAACTCTTCCAACCTTTAATGTGACCTATAACCTGTACAATTCAATTGGCAAGCAAACAAATCTGTTAGGGGAACAATTATGAAAAACAAAAAACATGCAATAAGCTGGATGCACAAGTGTGCACAGGCTGAAGCTAGTACTGTGTTGAAGCAGCTTTTGATATAATTACAGCATTACGACTTCTTGGGTACACATCTGCCATCAATTACAGAGACTCTTTGATTAACACCAAATAATGGTCAGCTGTCCCGGTCAACTGTCCTACATGGATTTTCCTCACATTTACTCAGTTGCCTGCTACAGCAACAGCTATGGCTCACATAGAGCTTACAAATCATCAAAGGGATCCCATTGCTGAAAGGTATCAGCCTGGAGAAGGGTACAAAAACATTTCCACAGCAGTGCATATACCATGGAACACAGTGAAAACAGTCACCAAAAGGTGGTGAAAATATGGGGCAACAGTGACATTGCAAAGAAGTGGACATCCCTCCAAATGTGATGAAAAGACAAGTCCAAAACTGGTCAGGGAGGCTCCCAGAAGACCTACAGCAACACTAAAGGAGTCACAGGAATCTCTGGCAAGTACTGGTTGTGTACTACATGTGACAACAATCTCCTCTATTCTCCACATGTCTGGCCTATGGGTTAGGTTTGGAAGATGGAAGCATTTTCTCACACAGAACAACATCCAGGTCTGACTAAATTCTCATGAACAATACATCAGCTCTCCCAAAAGCATGTGGGAAAATGTGTTTTGTTGTAATGAGACTAAGGCTGCATTTTTGGCCACAATTTCAAAAGGTTTGTTTGGCACAGTAACAAGACTATGCATCAACAAAGAACACCATCCCCATGGTGAAGCATGGTGCTGGCAGTGTCCTGCTTTGGAGTTGCTGTTCATAAGTTGGAAGTGGGCCTTTAGCGAAGGTGGAGGGGATTATAAACAGTTCCAAATACCAGTCCCTTTTGGCCCAAAAGTTTAAGGTATCTGCTAGAAAGTTGTAGATGAAGGGGAATTTCACCTTTCCACACAACAATGACCCAAACCATACATCCAAATAAAAAAGAATGGCTTCACCAGAAGACAATCAACATTTTGGAATAGGCCAGCCAGAGTCCACACCTACATCCAATAGAAAATCAGTAGAGTGCCCTGATGACAGCTGTGCACAAGAGATGCCCTCACAATCTGACAGAGTTGGAGGGCTTCTGCAAGGGAGAGTATGCAAATATTGCTAAGTCAAGATGTGCCATGCTGATAGACACCTTCCCAAGAGGACTGGTTGCTGTAATTAAATCAAAATGTGCTTTAACAGAGTAGTAGTTTAAGGGTGTGCACACTCATGCAACTAGCCTATTGTATATATTGCACTTTCTATATGTTAGCCCTAACCAATGTGTTTGTTCATCAATTGGATTGCATAAGTTATAGGTCACATTAAGGTAGGAAATCTTATGACATGATTTATGTGGTCTCATGTCATATATCAGAAAAATGTGGCATGTTAACAGGGTGTGTACACTTCTTATACCCACTGTAAGCTTATAATGTTGTTAGAATAACTAGTTTTGTTTTAACATGTATTTACTGCAGGTTTTGAAGGGTGAAACTTAGATTATGTCATTAATTAGTGACACAAATTATCAGATCATCCCAGTAATGTGTTAGACAAACACAGGATTTATGAGGAACAGACAAAAAATATGAGCCACACATCTAGACATTCAGCAAAACTCTGTACAGTTGAGTGGTATGTTCTGTAGGGGTTGCCACTGTGCTATACAGGTAAACAGCAATAATGTGCACATGACTGCAGTTTGTGCTAGGTAAAGGCTCATCACCTAATAACACTTCTCACGTATCCCAGAGGTGTATATTAGTAGTACCATTGAGTGGAAAGACTGAGAGTGTCAATGTTGTGGTCTGACTATGTCATGAATGTCACCAGTTTGCTATTGTGAGGTCTGTGTAATGCATTTGTGCCATCTCACCTGTATGTGTGTGTGTGTGTGTGTGTGTGTGTGTGTGTGTGTGTGTGTGTGTGTGTGTGTGTATGTGTGCGTGCGTGTGTATACCAGCAAACCTAATAGTGCAGGTATTAATTTACATATGTTGTCTTCCCCTCACAGGTGGACATGGTGGTCATGGTCTCTCCCACTCAGAATCTGATGTCAGTGTCTCTACAGACTCTGACAATAATGGTGGTCATAGTGGGGCACAGGTGGGGTTATCAGGGACGGAATCTGTGCCATCAGTTGGCATACCACAGTCATCCAAAATGCCCCTGCAAAAAGTCACAATGGCCACACATAACCCGTCCTCAGCAGACACAGATAATGGACAGTTGGCAGGTGATGGCATGGAACAGGCTAGTGTGGTGACTGCAGCAAGTGTGAGTGTAGACACTTTAGAATACAAGTGAGGTCCCACACATGCGGATGGACAGGGGTGCTCAGAGGAGAACTGCTGCCCATCAAGCTGCTGTCACTAGTGCCACAACAGATGTCATCAGATGCATGTTTTGGGCTGTTATGTTTGCACAGGCACGTAGTGAATGCAACACCAGACAAATACTCAGGGTCCTGAATGAAACTCTTCCTGGCTTACGTGGTGACATACATGAGCTTGCTGAGGGCATACGTCATAATACTGGGGTCATGAATAGAAAGTGGGGTGAGACCTTGGCAATCCTTGACCATGATATGCCTGTGCTAGAGAGAGTGGTGGGAGATGGGCATCAGCCACATGGACATAGGTCAGCACCAACATCAGCTGAGAGTCTACAGGGTTATGCACCTTCACACTCCTGTAGTGGCAATACCACTGGCACTACTGAAGGGGGGGGTGCTGTCCACACCACAATGTAGCAGACCATAGTCACGTGACCCTGGCCAGTCCTGTCAGAGACATGGATCCAGCAGATAACAGTCACCATTGGAAAGCAGTACAGCATCTGGCCTTGGGCCTGGTGGTGCCAGTGAGACCCTTGGTAGGACCAGTTCCCATGTCTGTGGCCAGAGACGGTGAACTGTACACGCTGCCATGTATGGTTCACAGCTGTCCAACATTCCCCTGTGTAGGGCAACTGCATGGCATGACTGTGTGCATACAAACACACACACATCACCATCAAAGCCAGGTAATCCCCAGACACACACACACACACCACCTCTGCATGCCTCACTCATAGAACATCCCTTCAAACACACACATACATGATGTCAACCATATAGCTCAGCCTAGGCTGCTGGCAAACCCACACAACACCCTGTGCATATGATGATACCTGTGCCACATCCTTGTCATCCATACCGGTGAAGCAGGGAAATGCTGATATGGTTCTAATGCACAGGGTAAATTAGGTACAGTTTAGCTATATAATGCTGTGTAAGGTGCTATCAGCTGACATTTGTAATGTAAACACTTCAGAGTGTGTGTACCTTTTCAGCCATGATGCATTATTCGTGTTAATAACACTGACTGAATGTAGTCTCACATGCTGTATTCTGTTTGTGTTCTAGGTGTCTGTGTGTCAGCAGGATGTGGCCATTCAGACATTACCAATGAGAGGTATGGCAGAGTGGTAACACATCGATTGTCAGAGCCGAGGTACAGCCATATATGTACACATTTACTAGGTCTGTGTAGCAGTTATTGTATGTGCCACAGAGCTTACAGGGGTGTATACAGGTAAGTCTATGGTGGTTGATGTAAGCAGCCCTTGTAAAGTGGACAATTGTAAGTATAGTAGGTGGAACCCACACCCCCAGAGCATATTGTGTTGACCAAACACACAGAAAATACTATTCCCGCACACAAAGTCACACACAAAGTCACACACACACACACACACACACACACACACACACACACACACACACACACACACACACACACACACACACACACACACACACACACACATGTATGCACAGGATTACAGTTGCCAGTGTTAAGTTTGGAACACACACACACACACGTATACACAGGATTACAGTTGCCAGTGTTAGGTTTGGAACCCCTGCCCGTCTAGCTAGTGGTACTACAGTGTTATGCAGTTATCGCAGGTGGCACGGCACTAATAGTATGATGACTGTTCCAAGGTACCTGTAAAGTGAATAACATCACGTGCTCTTGTGAGGTATGGCAATGGGGGTGCACTGGGTGTGGAAGGACGCATTAAACTGTCACCTGCAAGTTTACACACTCACAAACACTGCTATACACACTAATGCACACACAATTGCCAGTACTGACATTAGCAGCCCTGCCTATCATGTTATTTATTCCATACTGTTACATAGCTGTTGCACAGGGCACAGGGCTTAAAGGGTTGAAGAGTGTCCACAAATTCCACTATGGTGGATGTGAACAGAGACCTTTGTAAAGTGAATCTTGGGATGTGTACTGGGAGCACCATGGACTAAAAATGTAAAAAACTCCCCTCAATGTATATTGTTCTCACTCAAACGCATACACAGGATACAGTTCTTGCACACACATTTGTCAGGACTGAGATTAGAATCCCTACCTATCTATATATTGTTAATATAGTGTTATGCATTTATCTTGCATTCCATAGAGCTTAAAGTGTGAAGAGTGTCCCACAGTTCTTTTAAAGTGAACAACATCACCAG
This sequence comes from Protopterus annectens, assembly GCF_019279795.1. Lineage (NCBI taxonomy): Eukaryota > Metazoa > Chordata > Ceratodontiformes > Protopteridae > Protopterus > Protopterus annectens. Next base: position 1,249,140,348 of record NC_056728.1, on the reverse strand, counting down.
CCCTTATAAAGTATGGCAATGGGCAGTGTACTGGGAGAGTGAGGCCTCAAAATGCTGTATCCCACAAATATAGACACTTACAAACGCTTACACCCCCACACACACACACACACACACACACACACACACACACACACACACACACACACACACACACACACACACACACACACACATGCACACACATTTGATAGGACTCAGATTAGAACCCCTACCTATGTAGTTATTGGTACTATAGTGTTATTCAGTTACTGCATGCACAATGGAGCATACAGGGCGAAGAGTGTCCCAGGGTACCTATATAGTGAATAAAATCACCAGCCCTTGAAAAATATGGCAATGGTAGGTGTACTGGGTGAGAAGAGAATCAAACTACTTTCACCCACATGTTTACACACACACAAACACTTTTATATACACTAATGCATACACATACGTTGGCCAGTACTGAGATCCATAGGTTCATAGGTTCATAGGTGTGTACTAGGCAAATGGCCATGGAGCCTTTACAAGCCTAGCCCATAGGATTATCCTGGCATCATGCCATCTGACAATAGTCCACAGTGTGTCTAACAAGTATAGCCACTGGAGTGATCCCTGGGGTGGGATTTCTATTTCCCATCCACTTACCCAGATTTCTCCAGAAGAGGGACAGTGAGGTGCTCTGCTTGACATGTATGTGAAGTCTATTCCATAGCATGGGCAGGCTCTGGGTTATGAATCTGTCTCTCCAGCATGTTCTGTTGTGGAAATGGGGTTGAAGTCTCTGGGGCATGTGGAGCAGACAGATTGGGTTCTTTAGCTGTAGCATTCCTGACAGGGCTGGGTGAGACATGGCTTTGTAAGTCAAGCAGAGATTGTGTCTAAGTAGCCAATATGAGACAGAGAATAGTTGCAGTTCTTGTGGTCTGTTCATATAGGACAAGTGTTTAAAGCCTTGGATCCTCTTTGCAAGGTACTTTTGCAGCATCTCCAGTTGTTGCAGGTGTCCAGTGAGGTACATGCCAAATGGCCCATTGTACTCATTGATTGGCCTAATGAGGGGAGAGTAGAGGGAGACAATGACCTCTTACTTCCTGGATGCAGCATCCTTAGTAATGAGATGTGCCACATAGAAGGACTTCCTGAACACACTGGCACTGTGGTGGTCAACAGAGAGCTCGCTGTCAACCTGTGTTCCCAGTTCTCTTATAACAACTTCAGTGTTCAGTGGACTACCATTGATGTAGTGATTCATGGAACCATTTTGTTCCCAAAGGGGATGTCAGCACATTTTCTGGCATTGAGCTAAAGTCCATGGTTCTGACACCAGTCATAGGTCTCAGTGAGGCCTTTCTGCAGGCTGTCAACATCACATGGGGAGGTAATAATAGCACCCACATTGCAATCATCTGCAAACATTGTCAGCCAGAGCCCCTTTGTGTTGGGCTGGACTTCAGAGGCGTAGCTACCGAACACAAGGAGACTCAAAACCAAACCCTGCAGGGTGCCACTCATGACTGGTCGGCAGTCTGACATGGAGTCCATTGCTTTCACACAATGTTTTTTTTCGGTGAGCCAGTTTGCAAGCCACCTAGTGATATAGGGGTTGATGCCTAGTTGAGTGTGTTTGTCTATGATTCCTGAATGGGGAATGGTATCCAAGGCATAGAAGGCCCATATATCTTGTTATTTATTCCATACTGTTACATAATTATTGCACATGGCACAGAGCTTATAGGGCTGCAGAGTGTCTACAACTACATCTACAATGGGCCTTGTAAAGTGAACATTGGGGCATATACTCAGTTGGCCACAGTGCGCGCGCACACACACACACACACACACACACACACACACACACACACACACACACACACACACACACACACACACACACATTTGCCAGGACTGAGATTATAACCCATACCTATCTAGTTATTGTTATTACAGTGTTATGCATTTATCGCAAGCATCATCGAGTTTATAAGGAGATGGGTGTCCCAAGGTCATTCTATGGTGAGGAACATCACCAGTCCTTGTAAAGTATGGCAATGAGAGATGTACTTGGTGAGAAAGGTCACAAAATACTTTAACCAACAGATATATACACACTTACAAACACAAATACACTCACACACACATTTTGCAGGACTGAGATTAGAACCCCTACCTATCTAGTTATTGCTACTACAGTGTTATGCATTTATCACATGCACCACAGAGCTTATAGGGAGAAGGGTGTCTCAAGGTACTTCATTGGTGAGGAACATCACCGGCCCTTGTAAAGTATGGCAATTGGAGATGTACTTGTTGAGAAAGGCCACAACATATTTCAAGTCACAGATATGCACACTTACAAACAGAAATATACTCATACACACTTTTGCCAGGACTGAGATTAGAACTCCTACTTATCTAGTTATTTGTACTATAGTATTACACAGTAATCGCACACGCCACAGAGCTTATTGGGTTGCGATATAGGGTTGAGGGCTGACCAAAGGTACATCTATGGTGACTGACATCAGGACTGATAAAGTAGGGCAATGGGAAGTGTACTGGGTGTGAATGGGCTCACACACACACACACACACACACACACACACACACACACACACACACACACACACACACACACAAACACACACACTTTTACATTTGCCAGGACTGATATTAGAAACCCTACCTCACTAGTTATTTGTACTATAGTGTTATGCAATTATCGCACACACCGCAGAGCTTGTAGGTCTGTGGGCTGCCCAGAGGTACTTCTAAGGTGACTGACATCAGCAGGATTGCTAAAGTAGGGCAATGGGAAATGTACTGGGTGTGAACGGGCTCAAAATCTTTAACCTGCAGACACACATACACAAACCCACACACTTTTGCATTTGCTAGGACTGAGATTAGAACCTCTACCTAAATAGTTATTTGTACTATAGTGCTGTGCAGTTATTGCACATATCACAGAGCTTATAGGGCTGAGGCCAGAATTACATCAGAAAATCTTGTGAAGTAGGGCAATGGGAGGTGTACTGGGTGGGAATGAACTAAAATACTTATTCCTACACCTTCCCAACAAACACACACACTACCCCATGCACAACCACTGTTGCATAAGCCAGGATTGTGATTAGAACCCCTACCTATCTAGTTATTTGTATGATAGTGTTACACAGTTATCACATGGGCTATAGAGCTTACAGGACTGAAGCCCATCCAAAGGTACTTCTAAGGTGAATGACATTAGCAGAATTTGTAAAGTAGAGAAATGGGAATTGTACTGGGTGGGTGAGGCATCATAATAGTTAGACCTGCGGACACACACACACACACACACACACACACACACACACACACACACACACACACACACACACACACACACACACACACACAAAGGTAGGTGATGTGATATTCAAACCCCCACCTCAGTACCATCAGACAATGAATCTCATCTTCATGCTGGCACATGCCAATGGTTACAACTGGTATGCAACTGTCTGCAGCAGGACATCACTGTCTGACATTCAGGGCATCCCTGTGTATGACTCACTCTGTGTGTGTGTCTCACTCTATCACTGTCTGTCCCTCTCTTCCTCATATGTGTGTGTATGCTTGATATATCTTAATATGTTGCCCATATACATATATCCACAAACAACTGTTGTACCATCTTACTCAGAACAATCTGCTGGTGAACACTCAGCATGGCTTCAGGCCTTATTATAGTACCACCTCAGCCCTCCTTTCTTTTTCCAATACCATAAACCAGAACTGAAATAACAATAAACTTTCCTCAGCCCTTTTTCTAGATCTCTCCAAGGCCTTTGACATGGTTAACCACCAACTTTTCATCCAAACACTGAAAACCATTTCCTTAGATAACCTTGACCTACAATGGTTCAAATCTTATTTGAGCAGTAGACAACAGGCTGTCCTTTGGCAGGGCAAGCTATCTAGCCTTCTACCTAACACTCTAGGAGTTCCCCAGGCTTTATACTAGGACTCTTCCTATTTTGCATTTTTATTAATGACCTCCATACTGTTATCCCAGATGCAACATGTATTCAATATGCAGACGAGTCCACGTTAATTTGCTCAGCCACCAACTAGACAAGCCTACTGACCTTAACCCAGAACACTTTCAACACAGTTGAAAATTGGCTCCCAGACTGATGTCTTATCTTAAACCCTAACAAAACAAAACTTCTACTCTTCTCCCCTACACATAAATCAGCTGCACTATCCTACTGCATGAAATCCCATAATGGTACTACTATTTCCCCTGAGGTCTGCACAAAACTTTTAGGTGTAATTGTAGATAACAACCTCAAATTTGATTTGCTTGTTAACCAAACTATTAAATCCATTAATAAAAAACTTGGCACATTATACAAGACTACACATTTCCTAACATCCATGCTAGAACTGCTATTGCCCGCTCTCACCTACTCTCTACCCTTATTTATGCCTCCGCATTATTTACTAAACTGAATAAAGCTGAACTTAATAAGCTGTCTAGCTGCTATAACCACATTGTTAGATTTGCCACTGGAATGCCCTATAGAACACACCACTGTCTTAACCTAAGTCATCTTGGTTGGCTTGAACTGCATAGCCTACTTAAATACAACCAACTTATAGTGGCACACAATGTTCTAAACCATTCTGAAAATACTCTTTCACTCAGAAACATTATCAACCCCTATAGTAATCCTAGGCCACTTTGTTCATCTAATAACCTACTGGTCCAAACATCTACAACCAACAACTCAGTTTGAAACTCTCTGTTTGCCAACTCGGTTGGTAAAATTTGGAACTCACTTCCTGCTAACCTTACTCTAGAATCCTCCCTGACCCAATTTAAAAAGAGTCTTAAACAGTATCTAAAAACACAATGGTCATGTCCTTGTTCCATTCCTGACTAACGTCTTTGCTATCAGTGTGTGCTAACTTTTCTTTCTTGCAATCTTAGTTGTGTTCTAACTTGTTAGTCAATTACTTCAAATTATTATTCACAATTGTACGTATAATCTTGCTGTCTGAAAGTGAGACTGTTAACTGTGCATTATATGTATATTTGAACTATTTTATTTTTTGTATGTATGTTTGGAGCTTTTCTCCCCAGGCCTCCATGGAAAATGGACATGTATCCAGTCAGACTATCCTGAACAACAAATGTAAAATAAAATGAATAAATGATAAAATAAATATGTGCACGTATCACACGCACCAGGTGCAGATGTACCACATATGTGCCACTTACAGCTGGCTGTGGGTAATCCTATCTGATGGGTGTGCATGGAGGCACATAGCTGTGTGTATGTAAAGACATTTGCACAATACAGAGATATATAGTCTGATGTGGTTTCAGACATAGGCTTCACTTCTTTAAGTGTAGGAGCATGCTCAGTATGACCTTCTATAGTAAGTGTGGGAATCCATTCCAGAATAGTTGTACTCCAGTCCAGGGTGTTATGTGCTACAGCAGTACCTTGCAACCTGTTTGTGCAAGATAATTGTAGATAGGCTGCCAATATGGGGAAACAATGGGCCAAACACAGGGGAGTACTGTAACTATTGCTCTTAATGTATGAGCTTCTTGAGTTACAGGATTTGCTTTAGTAGATATTTTCTGACATATGTAATGTTTGACACTATACTGTATTGTGTCATTACCTACTGACAGATATAATCAGATCATCACAGCTATTTACCATAGAAATACCAGATGGGTGCTGCACAGACCTATATTATGCGGTAAAGGCTAGACATTCTTGCACAATCCGGCCAGTTGGGAAGTGTGGCTACAGCCAATTGACTGATGAAGCCATGTAAAAGGTCCATCACCTTGGTGATATACTGGTTGGGGATACACTGGTTGTGCAGTATTCTTCTTACCTGAAAGGTCATATCTTGGTGTGGCAATGCCTGTCAACTGTACAGATTCTCACAGATTTTCCAGATTCATGCCTCATATATCTGGTCCATTTCCCTTAACATTGTGGTTTTCTAACACATTTGATGCAAATGACTCAGGGTTGCAGTCAGGGAATAATGATGAACATTAGAGTTTCAGACTTCACACCCTTCATGACAGCCATGCTACTACACACACCCTCTGTTATTCTACCAACTTTCTAACATTATGAAAGCAATATTTTAAACGTATCACTATAGCTGGGACTTTATCCCACCATTATGTATGGCTTTGTCCAGATTTCTTCCTCTACAAGTTTGAGAGGCATGCTACTAGCATTTAGCAGCATTGCCTTACATTTGCATTTTGTTGACTGTGTTATGTTGGTAGTATGGACCCCATGACATTCCCTACAGAAGCCCTATGCGTGAGGAATGGTCCTTTGCCACAGGCCTGTAGGCCATATGAGACTGATGCAGGTCATCTGTAGCAAGGCAGTGCATTCTGTCAGTCATATGTTCCCAGGCTGCCAGACAGTGGACCCCCCCCCCCCCGGGTGACAATGGTAAGTGACAGAACATACTGCTGTGCTAATAGGCACCATACCTCTCTACATATGTGAGACAGACATCTGGACAAAGCCATGAGTAATTGGGTGACAAAGGCCTAAATATACAGACCATTGTAACTATTGGCCTTTCAAACCTGGAAGGGTGATATAATAACAGATTTTGCATTAGCATGCATTTTTCTATAGGGTATGAGGTCTGAGACACTGCAATCCATAATTATTTTCTGACTTTAGACTTTCGTGGTCTGCCATTGATTTACCAGACAACACAACTATTTTGGAATAAAGACACAACATATGATTCAAACTTTTGTACATTCTGAAAAACGTCTCCACAGTTGGGAGGTATGGTAGGCACTGTGTAGGTTACTCCAACCTGTATACTGTTCATATGTGTGGCCCCCTGTACATGACCTGTCTGGCTTCCCAACAGTTATGGATACTGACATCTGGACAGTGTGTCCAACTTTCACTGTAGGTGAAGCTGACATGAAAAATAGTTGGCACTGCATTTCATAGAACATGGCCTTGTCTACCATAGTACTGTACCTAGGCCACTAGGACACAACAGTCATGAGAAGTTGCTGGCCACATCCTGAGAGTATTCCCCACACATATGCATAGCTCATTGATCCCTGCATATTGTGGACATGCAACAAGTTATCATGTTGCTTGGGACAGCCCTGGCACTGTGTGCTCTGCTGCTATTACCCTACAAACTTATATGTTACTGCATTTCTATGGGAATATGGGTGTGGGGGGCACACTTGTCAAAGATACTCATTTGGACAGACTGTGCTGATATTGGCTTGACATTTTGGCTCCATTTAGCATACTATTGTGCCCTGTCTTGGAGAATAGGGGCATATCACTACAGACCATGGTTAGATTGTAATGCCATACAATTGAGTTAAAGACTTCTTATCCTTCAGAGCCTTACTGCAAATGTGAGGCCTTCTGTGATATCACTGTGTAAGTCTGTAGGGGGGTATTCCATCATTGTCACCATTTGTGGACCTTTGCCAGACATTCCTTTATGGTTTTCTACGGCTGACTTGCTGTGTGAGCCTGAGGGGTGAGCATGGTATTCCCACAGTGACATCCATGCATGTGATCTATGACTCTCCCCCTTAATTGGCCCCCCAAATATACTGCAGTGGGATTTGTCACCTTAAATGATACTGCATAGTGTGGGGAAGCCAGTATTGTGCAGGCATTTCCTGGTGTCTCACATAGCTGTCTATTGTCTGCTGCTATCCCAATAGGTCACTCCATTCCCTTACATTTATGCAGCATTACCATAGATATGCTAACAAAACACACTAATCTATTCATTTATTGTTGAGAAGACTGACTTACCTTATGCCTGCGGAAGTTGTGAGGACAGTGCTTGAGGGCCGCCTATGTTGGATGCACACATTACACTGCTTATACGTGGCAAGTTACAGGTAATGTGATGTGTGTGTCATCCATTTTACTGTATGTGCAAGTCAGAGAGAGGTGTCAGTCAATGAGTCCCTACAGTGTCAGTGTGTGTGCTATGTGTTGCCTCTTTGCCAAGGCCTGGGCATACTGGCATGTCTCCATCTGCCTACAGGAGTAGGCTCAGGGGCTTCCTCCTCTGAGTCCCTCTGTGCCTGTGGGGACCTTGGCAATGGTGGGGGGTTGTGTGGCCCTTCCCAGTGTTATTCCTGTTGCAGCTGTTTCTGTAGGATCATATTTTGAGACATGGCACATACTATGAGCATGTGTGCACGTGGCTGGAGAGTACTGTAAGGCTCCACCAGATATGTCAAGGCAGTGGAACTGTGACTTGAGCATCCCAAATACATGCTCTATAATGATCCTGGTTTGTGTGTGTGCCTCATTATGGTGTTCTTGAGTGGGTGTGTTTGCATTTCTGATGGGTGTCATCATCCACGGCTTCAGTGCATAGCCAGCATCCCCCACCAGATGGTCATACAGGATGTCCCCACTGGCAAATGCCTGGTACAGCTGTGCCAAATTCCAGATGTGGGAATTGTGATAGCTTCCAGGGCTGCCAGCACACACATTCATGATAATGCCCTGGGCATTGCACATGACCTGGCAGTTTATGGAGGAGAAGCCCCTGCAGTTTATGTAGACCCTACTCTGTTCATTGAGTGGTGCTTTGATGAGGATGTGCGTGCAATCTATCGCACCCAGTACCACCGGGTATTCTGCTACATGGTGGAAGAGATTCATATTGTTGGTCCTCTCCTCACAGGTGTTACGGACGTAAATGTGCTCACCAGCATGAGGTAGGATGGCATCCAGGAACTGGTGGAATTAACCTGGATGCAGATGCCTGTGAGACCCCCATGATGTCCCCAGTAGGTCTTTGGAAAGTACATGTAGCTCAGATTCTTAAGGCTACACATACCTTGGTAGCCACTGAGATGGGTTCCCCTCTGTTGGCTCTGGGTTTGAGTTGAGGCTGGCACAGCTCAATGATTTGCTGAAGTATGTCTCTGTCCACCCTGTAGTGCTCTACTATCTCCAGATCATATAGCCCCTGGTAAGTTACCCTGGGTCTGAACACTCTTCTCCTCCTCCTTGGTCTGTGGCAGTTGTCTGCATTATCCTCCACACTGCCCTCAGCCTCTAACACATACTGATGGATAAAAGCAATGACAGCCGCTAACATTTTTTGGTTAAAATTCCCCCACATGTGTACAGCAATGGTGCAAAGTTTGAGAGTAAAACCAGACGGTAAGGTGCTTGCATAGTTTACACTGTTGTGCTGCAGATGCTGCCTGGATGATTTGTTAACTGTGATGCATTCCACCTGCCAGCTATGTTATTTTTACTTGATTGTTTTTATTCTGCTATTTGCCTTTTTTTCCTTTTTTCTCCTTCCCATTTCCACCCCTTTTAAGCCCCAAGGAGCACAGTGCAAACCTGGTACCCAAATGTACAGTCCTGTTATTTCCATTTTGTTTTGTTTTGTTTTGTTTTGTTTTAGACCCAGTGCACCACTCATACCCATTTAGCTAAGGTAAACAATGAGAAATGGGCCTCCCCTGCATATGAACACACTTTTCATTTCATGGAAGAATTCAATACAGCCTCAGACGCACCCCTTGCTTAGCTGTGCTTAGTTAAGCTCAAATGTGAGCCATGGAGCTCCAATGTGCTTACACCAAGCATGACATACCCTCTTTTCATGTCAGCTGCTTCTCCTGCTTACACCACTGCCTTATAGCTCCTACACTGTTAGGTGTTGTTTGGCACTTGTCTTTTTTGTAATTCAGTAAATTTCCCTCATTAGCATACCCCATTGCCTTAGTCCTTGTTACAGCACTACACCAGAGCCTTTCTCCCCATAGCAATTACTGTTCACTGCTGTTGTTTTGATTTTGCATGTGACAGACTATAATGGCAAAATGTAGATTTCACTTAAAATTACCTTATCACATTTTTTTATTTTCTGCACGATCCCGTTTGCGTGCCGCTGCCCTCTGCTTAAACAGTCGAGATCGGCCAAAAAAAAAAACTTTGATTTTTATTACTTTGCAACACTTTTCCATGCCAATGGCCATATATTTGGTCATTGGCATGTCTAAGGATTATAATACATGCTTTAGTTTGAGCTGTCATGCCTCTGTTTTTGACTTTTTCAGAAATGTATTCGGCTAGTAGCCAAATACATTTCTGCATGCTACACTATTCTGCCATGGATGCCTGCCTGTTTACTGGATCACTAATTGACCTAATTTGTATGGTTTTCACCAGCAAATGAAGTCATTAGCATAATCCAATCATGTCTGTGACAGAATAGTGCTAGCAAGCTTGTGCACGTCCCCAGTCTTGTTTACTGAATCACTTGGTGACCATATTCCATGCAGGAACAGCTACACTATTCCTGCATGGAATTTTTAGCTTATTGAATACCACTGATTCTGATTAACTTCCTTTCTAGTTAATTGCTTAAGAGTTGGTACTGTATTTGGCTTCACCGTGGGCGTAACCATCACCACCATCCCTCTAAAACACTTGCTTTACTTCTGCCATCTTAGAACAGGAGCAAATACACTAGTACGTCATATAAAACCCACCACCGGACTGCTGTCTCTCCAATGGAGTGGGGGGGGGCTTCACTCAATTCACACTTTTATATCTAAAAAAGAAACAGCCCCAGTGCAGAGCCCTTTGACTCAGCCTAATAAGCCATTGTGATTCAGAGACAATCCTCACCTTTACTTGTTGTGCATTGTTGTGCAAACCATGTTTTCCCAATGAAATATGTATGAATTGACATTTGTAGCATTTCATGGGCCATTTATTTCATTATGGGGAATACTGCTGAATGCTTTAGCATGGTTAATATAAAGAACTCCAATTATCAGACATTAAACTGTTTCTTTAATGCTCTCAAATACAGTAGATTCAAATGTTGAGTCTGTTAATAAACTATTTTTTCAATACAGAACAGACATAGTACTGTATATCAGTCTGGGCTAGCTCCCTTATATAATGCTGCATGACTGTACACAGGATACTAGTTAGAATGGTGTGTAGCCAGTGTGTACCAAAAGTTATTTGGTTATAATGTGACCCAGTCTTCTGTAAGAATTGGGAGTACTGCAGTCTTTGCTGTAGATCAGGAATGTTTTCATAAATAACTGACTTGTTGCCATTTTTATAATGCACTAAAGTACCATTGAGCAGAGCAGAATTGCAGAACTATGCTAAAGAAACTTTAGGTAACTAGGTTGCTGTGCTATTTATCAAGCATCTAAAAGAGTTTCTACATTTCTGTGCTGTCCTATGATGCTGGATGTTTTATGGGGAACTGTAGCTGTGGTAGTCTATGCATGAAGTTAACATCGATGAAAATTTAATTTGGAGATGTGCTGGCATCTTTTTATAGGGCTATTAACTTTATTAAGTTTGCATGTCCATTTGTGCTGAACTGTTACACTTGACGACAGTATTGTCACAGTATATGTATGTGCATTTCTGTTTACAGTCTTGACTCTTAATATAGTGTGTGCAATTTAGGAAAATTCCTTTGACATATTTTTTTTTTCCTCAGTCTATAAATAAATGCCTAGCAAAGATTAAAACTTTTGAAATCGAGAATGGTATTTGTTCTTTCTTGCCTACATTCTAAATTCAATTTTCTTTTCTAAATTATTTATTTATTTATTTTTGTTTATCAGGATAGCCTGACAGGGTTAGAGCCTATTTTCAGCAGAGACCCAGGGAGATAAGCTCCAGAGACAAGTTCTAAGATTTACAGTAAACAATAGATATGAATTACACAAATTTCAATAGACTCTAAATACACACACCGTGAAAGCAAATTAAGTCACAGTGATTTTTGTTGATTATAAAGTAAATTACAGGTCACTCATCAAATTTTAGTAATGATTTAATACAAAGTATAGTCTGAATAGTAATAATGAAAGTAATGGACAACAGATGGGGGCGAGACTACAGTGTTAGAAACAGATCGTGAAGCGCTGTCATTACAGTGAGATTGTCAAGAGTGTCGAGAGGGGAGATTAGTATAGAAGAGAGTGGAATCATTGTCAGGAGAGATGGAGAGATATGGACAAGTTATAGCTGATGAGGTGAAGAGAAGCTACAAGGGAGAATTGTGAAGAGTAGTAGTCTGACGTAGGAGGTTATGTAGTAAGTACATACGTTTGAGATACATGTGGCTGATATGAAATGAGAGAGGATTAGATAAAGTTGCTGGTCAGTAGAAGCCTTCATTCAGGAGTGGAGCATAATCAGAGTCAGTTGTTGCTGAGGAAATCTTTTACAAGTTTTTTGAAGTGAGATGTGTCAGCAGTAGTTATGATGGGTCGAGGAAGAGTATTCCATATTTTGGGGATATGGTTAGAGAAGAGGGAGTCTGCAGCTCTGTTATTGGATTTGGAGACATAATGAAGATTTGTAAGTGTTACTGTAGGGTTCCTATTGCGTTATCGAATTGATAAAACTTCGAACTTGAAAACATTGAACACAAGTGTTCGAAGTTTCAGCAATTTGAATTAAAATATGGTATATTTAAAGAGCGGGGGGTATAGGGGTGTGAGGGGGCTTGCCCGCTGCTTACAACAGTTACTTTCTGTCCGTTGTTTTTTTTTTTTTTTTGTGCTCAAAATTATAAAACTTTGAACATACAAGTTCGATCCTGTGGTGTTCGAAGTTTTATAGTTTTGATCACGTAATAGGAACCCTTACTATATGGGTGAAGCATTAATTGAAGGGAGGGGATTTTATTGGGTTGTTGTACAAGTCTGTGAGCAAAAGTAAGTTGAGTGTAAGTTAAGTGGTTAGGGAGTTGTAGCCAGTTTAGTTGGTGCAGGGCATTGCAGTGGTGGGACCTATGCATACTTCTCAACTGTACAGATTTTCGCAGAATGTCCAGATTTTTGCCTCATATTTTTTATCTGTTCCTCATAAAATTTGTGATTTTCTGGCAAATCACTGAGATGATCTGAGGACTGAAATTACTAAATAATGATGTACATTTGTGTTTCAGACTTCAAATCATTATAAAACAAATCCTATTATTCTAGCAACTTTTTAAGTTTATAAGAACAATATTTAAAACCTGTTCCTATTTTTGGGCCTTAGTCCCCCATTTTATTAGGCTTTGCCCAAACATTTTGCACTAAGACGTTAATAGGTATGGACCTATGTGGTGTGTTGGTGGTGAATTTTGTGATTTTATTGCAGCAGGTTTCAAGTTTGGTGAGATTGGTTTTACTTAGGTTTGTTAAAATAGGGGAGGCATATAGTAGGCTGGAGAGAAGATGAGTTCTAGCTATGTCTTATGTTGTGTTATTAGTAAGGAAAGGTTTGATTCTATACAGTGAGCCTAGTTTGATATGTGTCTCAATGGACTGTGATATGCGCAGGTGAATTTTAAACTATTGTCAATTATTACACCTAAGAATTTTGTGTGTTACTGCTAATACTGTGGTGTTGTTGGAGGAATGTATTTGGAATGGAGCATGGGGTTCTCATTGTTTGCTGGAGTAAAAGAGCATCAGCTGAGTTTTTGAAGGGTTCAGAATTAGTTGTGATTCCATTTACCATGATTTGACTACTAGGAAGGTCTGTTGTGTTGTAGACGGTAGTTGCTTTAGGGTGGGTGCGGCACAGATAAATGAGTCATCTGCATATTGAACAATAGAGGCCAGGGAAGCAGATGAGTAGAGCCTGTTGGTAAAGATACTAAAAAGTAAGGGACCTAGGATAGATCCTTCGGGCACCCACAAGCTAACAGGTAGTAGGGGACATTTGACAGCTTGCTGTTGGCCAGATAAGTAGCTGTGGAACCATGGTAAGGAAGACTGGTTAAGTTTTAGAGTTAAAAGTCCATTAAGTAGTTTCTGATGAGAAATCATATGAAAGGCTTTTGAGAGATCCAGGAAGATGGAAGATACAAGTTTCCCATTATTTGTATGGTGGTTGATGGTGTTGGCAAAGCTTAGCAGGGAAGATGTGGTGCTATGGTGTGGGTGAAACCCATGCTGTGTGTTAATTAGAGGTTACTGGATAGAAGGTAGTTTACAAGTTGCTTGTGGGTACATTTTTTCTAGTATGTTGGAAATTGGTGGTAAGATAGCAATGGCTCTCTGGTTAGAAAGTAGATTTGCCTTCTTTCGTGGAGAGTCATACAGATCCTCAATTAGGAATTGATGTTACTTCTTCAAGCTACATAATTGTACAAAGAATACTGGTCAGGATGATGTGTCCAAAATTCTTTGAGTATCGTGTGATTTGTTTTTCTTTGTCTTTTATCAATGTTATTATATTGCTATGCATAGATAATCTACCTTTCTCAGGCATCACCACAAATTGTACTGTTCCTTCCTATCCTGGTACTCTGTTCCTCTGATTCATTACTAAGATCAGGCCCCACAACAAGATCAGATGGCATACTCCGTCAAGAATTTTTTTCCATGTTTTATTCCTCATTTTTTCTTCATATTTCATTTTTATTGTGAATATTTAAGAATAACCTCATTCATCTCTCCACCTCTCAGGGAGGAGGAGGTGAGGGGTGAGTCTTCCATTGCTGATCTCATATAATATGTAATACTATCTTATCACAGATTGTTTTTAGCCCAAAATGTAAAAAGATTGGAATATAATTTTCTACCTACCTATTCATATGACCTTACCACCAGTTATAACTGAACTTACAATCTAGCAAACACAGATTCATGTCTGAATTACTTTGAATAATTTAGTGCAAATAATATAGTACAATACCAAAAAACACACATGCAAGCATACCCCCCCACACGCACACACATTCATTCAGAGTACACATGAATGGAACATCTAATGCCTTTCAGAAGGAAATCACATTTCCTGCTGGTGAGAAATGTTATACTATCAATGCTAAACACAGTTGTTATGCTATGCACATGAGATTTAGCAATAGCTACCTATGGTTTCCTTTTAAAATACTATCTCAACTTGTACTTTCTTAATAAGAAGTTTCTCACACATTGATATTTGCTTTGTTAAAGAACTGCTTCTGAGAAATAATTCTGATGACCTCTTTTGCCATTGCATAATGCTCTTTTTCATGACTTCAGAAGGAGAGATGCTAAAATGACCAAAGACTAATGCTAATCAGGAAACAAACTTATTAACTGTCCCTAGTTTTAGAGATATCCTTAATTGAGACTAAATATTTTTCTCCTTTCCTTCAAAAATTCAACAATGTTTGAGAAAAGGTGGTGAATTACAACATTTAATATTGATAATCATTAAAGGTGCAGACGTCTTTTATTTCAGATTTACTAGAGTAACTCACTTATATAAGTCACTTACTCCAAGATCAAATCTTTTGGAATCAGACCTGTATAGTAGGAATAAAGCATGTAAACTATAGTTTCTAGATTATATACTAACAAAAATTAAGAGATGAGTTACCCATGGAAAAGGTAAGAAGTTAAGGCAAGATAAAACACGAAGGTGGATAATTTTCATTAAAAAGTAATAAAAGTTATTACTAATAAACATATCACATGCCATCTTATAGGTTTACACCATAACATTTTACAAAATATAGTGATATTACATGGTTTTGATGTATTGGCATCATAGTTATTCCATGAAAGTTGTACTTAGTAACCTTACTTCTGTAATAGTTGCACAAGCAGGAAACAATTTGGGTAATATTTCTAAATACTACACTTGTTCTCAAAGCAACCTGTAACTGCAGTTGCTTAGTTACATGAAGGGAAGACAAACTTATACTTTGTCTTTAATGATATGATATTATACAAAAGAACAAAGGAACAGTTGACATAGTTCATAGGATCATAGGATCATAGGAAGTTACTAGGCTATTGGCCCTGAGGCTTTTACAAGCCTAGCCAAGAATTTAGCCCATGTTCCAACAAGAGGTTTTACAGCAAAGTCTCAAAGTATACATGACTAATTGCAGTTTAAATATGTTTTCCAAAATAAGAGATTAAAACACATTTTGCAGAGTGGAAAGTCAGTCATAAGTACAAATTTCTGTGTGATGTCACATTTGGTATTAACTATGAGTCACAGACATTCATTTCAATGAGGTCTTCACTTACTAAATTCAATTCTTTGGGAATTTAAATCTTAAAGCAAGCATCCCCTAAACCTATATTGTCATGTCCATGGTAATAAAAACACTGAAGAAAGGAGCTATTCAGAAATGCAAAAAAATTACAACTGGCACATCCTTAAAATTAAACCAACAGTGCTCTCCTATGGAAAATAGCCAATTACAAAACTCAGTATTGGGGAGTTGAACTTGACCATAATGAACCTCTTCTATTTTGCACTCAATAAGCTGTATGGTAGCCTCACTTTTGAAATGCATGTATCCGAATTATTGAATCAGTAAAATTAACGAATTATTTATTTCCTAGAAACTCTGAAGGAATTTATTTCATACCTAAAGAAATTGCCTTTTATATCCCACATTTAAGACTAAGATATTAAAACACAGGCTAAATTTTTCACAAGCTCATGAATATGAATAAATATTTTCCCATAAAAACATTCATCCTTTACATTCCCAAAAAAATGTTAGTACACTCTTAAAGAAAGCAAGGCTTTGTTTATTTCTATGTAAAATTAACATATGCTGATATTAGCAAACTCTGAATTTAGGCAGAGAACACTAGGGGCTCAATTCCAAAAGACTCACTCTTGGTGTAAATTACTTACTCAGTGTAAGTCTGACCTGATTCCAAAGGACATAGTTTAGATGTAAGTGACTTATTCCAGTGTAAGCCTTATTTATGGATAAGCCTTTTACTGGAGTAAGTCACTTACACTGAGGGCAAGTATTTTGGAATCTATCTCTGGTATGGTTGAGGCATAAAGCCAGGACTATGACCCATGCAACTTGAGTTTGATTTAATAGCTCGAACGTTGGCAGAGTTAGCAGGGAACATGGACATTCCTATCCTGAGAGGAACGGTATGTGCTGATGTCTATCTAGTGGAGTTCTAGCAAAAGATAGAGCTCAAATAGGCTAGATGTCAGGGTGGGGGGCCAGGATAGATAGCTTCATTTGTGCCCCATAGGGTCCAGTGGTGGGGCATGCTGCAGGTTTCCTATGCCCTACCAGTCTTAGCTTGATGATAGGCATGTACAGGAGAGGCTGTACACTAGTGAAATCTCCATATCCCATGGATGATAGTAGCACTCCTGAAGCTTGGCCCACAACTCTGCTGAAAAAGAAATAATTCCAAAGTTAGCCTCTCATACCGAAGGAGAATAGGCTTATTGGGTGGAGAGGAAAACTTTAATGTGAAGTGGTTGTTGTATCTTTCGGCTTTTCCTGGTTAGGGGTCGCCACAGCGGAACTCCGGTCCGCTAATGATTGGCAGCAGATTTTTATGTACCGAGTTGCCAGCCCTGACGTACAACCTTCAATGAAGGAACGCCCATTCACGCATGTCTCCACACAGAAGACACTTTAGCTGGGAATCGAACAGGACAACGTCTTATTGTGAGGCGACAATGCTACCGCAGCACCACCACCGCAGTACTGGAAGAAAAAACGGTCTTTCTGAATCTGACCCTAGATTCAGCGGTAGGTTCAGAAAAATAAAAACATAATTAACGTATACAAGAAACCACCATAAAAAAAAATAAAAAAGGCATGAGTCAGTAAATAAAATGGTCAAACACAGAAGCGCAAGGTACACTCTCAAGATATTTATATACTCTGAGCAGCTACTTCTCATTTTATCCATACAATTCCTCACACTTCAAACACTGCATTTTACTAAAGCCATAATAGCATTTAAAATATTCTTTTGTGACTATCCAAAAATATTCCTATGAGTTCCAACAGTGAATACATTTTCAAGAATTAAGCCTTTATTTCATCTAATATCTGCTGTGTGATTTTTTAGATGAGCTCTTAAAACATTTGGAGTGGCAGAAAATGTGAAGTCATGATTGCAGGCCTACTTACCTGTCAAAAATTATATGCAGCTCTACAAAAAAAAATAGTTATTATTTCCTTCAAAAATAATAAAAATGCATTTAGGAATGTTATTGAAATTAATGTTAACAGAGGCAGACCTACTTAACGGTACCTTTTTGGAGATACTTATTTTTAAACTCGATTTACTCCTTCAAATGTTTTCTTTTAAATAGCTATAACTTTTTGGAGGTGCATTTCTATTTTCCGGCTTGGTTTACCCTGTCACATAATTTCCAGAGTCCCACAACTTTGAAGCTGTTTAGTACAAAGGACCATATCATATAAGCAACATACTGGTAGCACCAATAATTTTAAGGAGGCTGACACACATGTTACATCTCAAACAAATGACATTCTGAGGTAAATTATTCAGAAATATTTATTGAAGCCTATGTAATTTATGGTTTGATAACATACTTATATATTTTTTGTCACTTTTGCTACTTTGTTTTTTAAACTCGTGTATCTGAGAGGTATCACACAATCGTCCTTAAAGGGGAAGGAGCTATGTGCAATTAAGTATGCAAAATTTACGCTAATTAGATACCAGGATATTGGGACTGGTTATATCTATTTTTCAAGAGCCTTTATGACTATTTTTGATGACTGCAGGTTGACTTGGGAACATAAATCAAGTACTGCAAGTCTGTCTTTTCAAAAAGAGAAAGGATGAGTAAAGGTCAAAGATATAATCTTATGATATGC
>NC_056728.1:1249099179-1249116679 GCF_019279795.1 Protopterus annectens | reverse complement strand
TCTGAGACTAATTCAGCAGAGTTACAAATGGCAGTGGGATGAAATCCCTCCTTTTCATGGAATTATCCCACGTCCCACAGATCAAACCCATCTGTTTCCTCCTTTCCTTCAGCACATGCTTTCTCAGGTGATAATAAAAACACACCTTCTTCCTCATTTGAGGGTTTTTTGTTAACCTTAAATTTAAAAGATGCTTAGCATCACATTCATATCAATCCATACTTCATATGTTTCTTAAGCTTTTATTTGCCTGGATCACATCATCAGTTGTCTGTCTTATCCTTTGGGTCATCCACTGCTCCAAAAGTATTCACAAAGTGTCTAATTCCAGTTATAGCCCATTGCAGGCTAAATAATACACACATTTTCCCATATTTAGACTACTTATTTTTATTTTTGCAGAGTCTTACTGTCAGGAATCTCTCACTTGGGTGAGAGATCCCTGATGTAAGATGGATTTTCAAGACAACATTCAAAAGTCCTTTTTGACTCCATCATACAAGATTGTGTTCCTACGATGTCAGACAGACACCTCAGTACAGAGAGCTTTTCTTCCACAGTAAAAATAGATCTATATTTAGATCTATTCCCAGGAGGTTTCCACTCAGAGTTTGGTCACTGCAAAGGAAAACCTTATGATTCTGGGTGTCAACGGAGGAAAGTACAAGGTATCTGGGACAACAAAGATAGACACAAGTAGATAAAAATAAAAGAAGTGCTTGCCCGTATCAAGGCAATCAACTCTGTGAACCACCTATTGTTATGAGCAATACCTCGGTGATGTGCCACATAAACAAGCAAAGGGGGAACCACATTTTACCCTCTATGCAGACTAGCCATGCTATCATAGGATATAGCTTTACAACACAATCTCAGTCTATAGGCTTTCTACATTCCTTCAGAGCAAAATTGTGCAGCAGATAAGTTGAGTCGGACAAAGGCAGACTATACAAATGGAAACTAGATCACTGGTCTTCCATGATTAGATCCATCTGTGGGGAGTTTTTCAAAAAGACCTTTGTGCCTCCTGTCTGAGCAATCAGCTGGCAAAATTCTGCTCCAGGACTCCATGCAAGAAATTCTGGAAGACAGATGTCTTTTCTTTTCTTTTTCTAGGAGAGGAATTTCTCTTTATGCTTTTCCAGCTTTTCCGCTGATATTCAGTGTACTTCTGAAGATTTAGAATGAATCACCCAAGATTACTGTGGTGATTCCTTTCTAGCCCAGACAACAGTGGTTCTCCCTTCTTTAAGAATTGTCCATGGGCAGTTACCACAAACTTCCTCACAGACTGGATCTACTCACACAAGAACAGGAGTGTTTGAAACATCCTGACCCCAAACAATGTTAACTAACTGAGTGCCTGGATGATAGGGTCTTAATACCTTTTTGTTACCTGTTTACTGAGGACTTGCAGCAGGTATTAATGGGGAGGCAAAAAAGTCTGCTGTTAGAAAATCATATACTAGCAAATTAAAATGTTTTTTCCTAGTTGATGCCAACAAGATAACCAGCACCCATTCAGGGCTAGTGTTTCTCTGGTTTTACAATATTTGTGTGAGTTACTTTCTTATGACCTGTCCTACTCCTCTATCAAGATTCATTTGTTGGCCATTTCAGCATTTCTGCCCATGATCCCCCTTTTCCAAGGCATTCCCATGTCAACATTTTTTGAAAGGGATCTTGCATAAGACAGCTCCAAAAAAACTGTCGGCTCCTCCATGGGATTTTAATTCAGTGTTTAAGAAGCTTACACTTGCTCCATTTGAACCAACTCATCTGGCTGACTTTTCTTTACATAGAAAACAGTTTTACTGGTTGCTCTGACTGCTACAAGAAGAGTATCTAACTACAGAAGATGTTTGTTTAAATTACGGATCACTATGTATTTGTAAAACTTGAACTGTACACTTTCTTAAGAAAATAAGACTGTAAAGCAATCCATTATAAATTCATTTCTGACTGGATCATTGATTTTCAGAACATCTGTTTCAATAGTAATGGTTTCAAGAAATCTGACACTAGTGTCAATAAAGCATACATTCTGGTGTACAAATTATATTGAAAAGATGCACAGTGAATGTTAGCCCTTGACATAGCCTGCTGTGAATTATTGTTTGCATTTACTGCTCCTCTTTCGTATTTTGTGGTTAGATGCCGTGAGGTAGAATTATAAAGCCAGGTGAGCAAATTGATTTTTTGCTTATTTTTCTTTACAGAAATAAGTTTCTGTTCTTCTGAGTCACTTATTCTAAATAAAAAGGCGGGTTTCTTTCAAAAAATTATACATTTTTATGAAATCAATTCAGCCATGGGCATCTCACCAGTGACTTTATCCTTTTGCATATGCAAGATTCCAGTTCAAGCACAACACAGCAGATGTCAAGATCCAGTAAAATAGAAATACAGACTTTATTAATTCAAACAAGTGCAGACTTTTTATGCAGGTAGTTATTTAATGTTTCTTAATTGCTGTCTTGAGAACATTCAGATACCATTTCCAAGAGAGACAGTATATGTAGATGAACACATTTATAAGAAACATTATTTGCTTAATATCAGTACTGGAAGGCGATAATTTTTCTTCATTCAGATTATTAAAATATAAAGGATTATAATTAGGTCACCAGTCATAATGAGCATATTATGTGTTTAATGATGCTTCTATGTTTAGCCATTGAATTAAAATTTCAGGGAACGGCTAATCAGCAAATGTTAAACTCCAAATGTGGAAATTATTGAGCAAGCTTATCTTCAAAAGTAATACCATCAAATGGCCGTAGTTCACCAACATCATAAACAGCATTCATAAAACACCTTGTCAACCAAGGTGGGGGGCTCTGCTCCCACACCCACCAATGTGGGGGCTGCACCCCATACACGCACACACACAGCTATATATACCAACTCTGAGATCACACTAGAGTGGGGAATAGGCAATTTTATAAAAGGGTTTGTTTAGCTTACCTTATGCATCATGGTACTTCCTAGTTGTTGGCCAGCTATGGAGATTCGATGGTATTATTTTCAAAGATAAGTTTCTTCGGTAAACTCCATGTTCAGTGTTTAAAATTCAAGGATTAGCCGTTCAATTAAATTTTAATTTGATGGCAAAACACAGACCCATTTAAGACATGGATGCCGAGAAATTCACCTCAAGATTGATGCTTGTGAGATGAATATGGGCATACATGTCAAGAACACAAAGATTTTCGTTATGATTGGAGATCTGATTTGTAGTGCATGGAGATTTATCTTTTCAGTGTAGTACTATTTAGTGAAAAAAATAGATTAAAAAAAACATGATGTGTTTTATCAGCTTTGAAAGCTGGTAAAGCAGAGGGGAAGTGTTTGACATGTTCCCTGTGTAAAGGAAACAGTTGTTATCAAAGAATTGGGTGTACTTTAGCAGACAGCAGGTAGAAACAGGAGATGATTCAAAGCTATTCATGCCATGTTCCTGCTGCTGCTGTTTTGTGCTCAGCTCTGTCGCTTTTACTGCTGACTTGATGTTAACAGCACCTACAGGGTGCTTAACAATTCTCTAAGTGTTG
This sequence comes from Protopterus annectens, assembly GCF_019279795.1. Classification (NCBI taxonomy): domain Eukaryota; kingdom Metazoa; phylum Chordata; order Ceratodontiformes; family Protopteridae; genus Protopterus; species Protopterus annectens. The sequence continues at coordinate 1,249,113,125 of NC_056728.1, read as the reverse complement.
TTAAGGACAGGTCTTTTGAGTACAGGGAAAAGGTTTAAAAGAGCTCTGCATAATGCAGGTTTGTTACACCTTATATTCTTTTTGTAAGAGACCTCCGAGGTTGCTCTTGTTGCTGCATATGCCTAATATAACAAAGGGAGCATTGTACTCTATAATTGGTCTGATAAGGGCAGAGTACAGTGGGATTGAGACAATGACCTCTTTGGACTTAGATGCCATGTCTTTACTTATAAGCTAGACAACATAAAAGGATTTCCTCACCACTATGGTCATGTGTTGGTTGAAGTTAAGGCTACTGTCTATGTGCACGCCCAGATCTCTGACCACTGAGTCAACTCTTAGGGCAAATTGTCAACATGGTAATTAGCCAGGATGACTGACTTCCCAAAGGGTACAATTATGAATTTCTTACACTGAATTTAAGACCATAACTTTGGTACCATTTGTTAGTAAGAGACAGGCCTTCTTGAAGAATGATAGTATCTGCAGGGCAGTCAGTGATAACCCTCAGCTTGCAATCATCTGCAAACTTAGTCAACCATAAACCTTAAGCATTTGCTTATATTTCAGAGAAATAGATGTCAGAAAGGAGAAGGCACAGTACTGAGCCCTGGGGACACCACTAGTGACCGGTCTTTTGGTGGAGGTGGCCTCACTTATTTTGACCTCATGAGTCCTATCAGTGAGCCAGATGGCTATCTAGAGGGTGATAAAAGGGTTTAGACCTAAATTAGTGAGCTTGTTTATAATGCTTGAGTGGGGTATTGATCAAAAGCCTTTTCCAGGTCAAGGTAAGCTGTGTGCAAAGTCTTGCCTTCATCCAGTGCTTTGGTGACCCTTTCAAAAAACCTCATCAAATTTAATAGGCATGACCTTCCTTTAACAAAGCCAAAATGTGATGGGTCCAGTGTTTTTAAGTTACTTATGTCCTCATTTATCATGTCCATGATGATACCTTCCATGGCCTTACATATGAGACTGGTCAAAGTTATGGGGCCTGTAATTACTCAGATCAGTTGTTGGACCTCCTTTCTGCAGGGGGCATGACTGCAACCATCTTCCATTCATTGGGCACAAAACCTGACTGTAAGCTCCAGCTGAAAAGTGATTCAAGTGGACAGAGGTCATGATTCATGCTTTTCTATTAAGCATCCAGGATAGTGTCAGGTTCCATCCATGCAGTGTTATTGGCATTGGAAAGTGCATTGATGACCTGTTCCCTAGTAATGTTTGGGAGGATTGTGATATGTGGTATTTCCTTTGGACTATCAGGAGGGAGTGGGGGGAGAAATCCGGTTCAGTGCGGGTGATGCTGTTTACATTAAGCTCTGTACATTGCTGTGTATTTTCATTGAGGAAAAATATTCTAATAGTGTCTATTTTTCGTAAAGTAACATATATGACTGAACTTTAGCATATATGTGTTCTTTTTCAAAAAATCAGACCATATACTGGGGATTACTATCTCTATAAAGAACAGGAAGAGAAGTCTTAAGCGTGATTTGTGTTTTGCTTTGAGGCAGGAAATCGTTCTTGGCCTCTTTAAGAGTCATGTTAGAAAATACTGAACTTCTCAGCAGTTGTGTATTATTACTTCAGAGTTTTAAAGTGTGCCATATGTTAATCTGCTCCCAGCATTAAATCAGTCCAGGTTTCTGTTTTGTATTAACGGCTTGTATTGAACTTTATGAATCCCATGGCTAGAAAGCCTTTAGCAGCTGCAACAGTTTTAAATATTAAGTGGAACTGAGTTGTACTAGCCAACTTAAATACAAAATATGCACTTTATCACATTTATTTAGATGATGTAGATTTCATACTATTTTTTTAAAGAATCTGTAATGTAGAATAAGCTATATACATCGTCTACAGTAACTTAAGTTTTCATTGTCTTGCTGATAAAAATAAAATCCAAAGTTTGATATTCAGACAGTTTGTTAATGAGTATTATACTGTGCATCTACTATGCTAAATTATACAGTGCACTTTTCACTTTGCAAAATGCACTGCATGCAGTAGGACTGGGATTTGTTCCCCCAAAAAGTATGCACACATTTCCTCCACAGCTGCTAAAAGTTCTCTCACTGGTGTTTCTGGACTCAATAACAAACACTTTTACAAATCCACTATAACGTCAGGGGCCCCTTCCTAATAATGCTTAATGTTTGGTTGCAGGCTGTGAAGTGTTTCATTTTGAAAAGGAAATTACTATATAAAGAGAAAAAGGAAAATTAAAGCAAGTGAAGATACAGAAAAGTGATAATATCAGAAGACACAACGGCCTTTCTTTAAGAGCCTACATGAAAGGGAGACAACATGTTAAGGATATGTTATCAGTAAAGATTAGAGGCTATACTTTCAAGCTATTTTTTTACTTATATGGTATGAATCAGTGATGCAAACACAAATGTGTGCTGGTTGTGGGATTCATGAAGTCTTATTAAGGCATAACATAAGGCCTATGTTGTGACAAAAAGTTGCATGTTACGGTTCTGTATACAAATACTAGAGAGTGTAGCAGGTCCAAATTAAAAAATACAAGCAAAATAGGTGTAGGGTGAATCAGCTGTATTGTGCACTATACCTTAAACTGACATGCAAGCTATACTGAAACATACAGTACAAAGCTATCCTGATAATAGCTGCAGTCATGCTTAAGGTTAGTGAGGCACACCTCCAATGTAAATTATTAAAAATACATGAATTGAGAGGAGATAGTTAAGAGAAACAGAGACATGTGGCTAGACTCCATATCAACTCACTCTCAAGCTTGGGTGAAATATCAGAAAAAGAGTAACTGCAAAACAAGACTTTACGTCTGTATGCAAATCTAGAAGAGTAAAGGCTTTGTATGAAATGCAACTTTAAGAATATTTTTTTGCGTCATTAAATAGCCCAAGGGTGAAAGTATAAATTGATGCAGCATATCCATAAACCCTAGTGTGACTTTTAGGAACTCATCTTCTGTTACAGCAGACTTATAACATGTAATGTGTACTAAACAGATGTCACAACCACATAAACATTGCAGTGTGCCAAAACAGTTGCTGAAAAAGTCTGATGTCCCCAGGCAACAACTGAATGGACAACACTCCCATGAAGATCATGTATTAATATTGTTACCATAATAATTACTTTCCAGCACTGTACATGTGTGTGTGTGTGTGTGTGTGTGTGTTAACATAGAGTAAAATAGTATCAGACAAAACATGCCCTCAGAAATAATAAATATAAAGGTCTATACATTTATATGCAAATAGTCAGTATGCCATGGTGACCTAACAGAATTGTTACAGCATAAAGTATTACCAAACATTTCATTTGATAGTGTGAATTTATATTGTGATACAGTAAACCCTCAGTTAACCGGCACCTATGGGGATTGGTAGATTCTGGATAACTGTAGTTTCTGGGTGCTTGAGAGCTACTATTAAAAATAGGCCAGACTAATACGGTACCCTATACCATTTGTTTGGTTTGACTTGTCTTTAGGTTGGGGAGAGATGGAATTTATTTCTAACTTCCTTTTTAAAACTCTAAAACTTTAAAAATGTAAGGCATGTTTCTCAGGGGGGGGTGCAACACATGAAGACTGTACTGTACTTCTTCATTTTTTTCTGGTTGCTTAAGTTCTGGTTAACTGACAGTGTATTGTATTAACGCAGATTAACTGGTGTGGTGACCTGTATAAACACAGATGCACATAGCTATTGAATGCTACAAGCTTTCTGATTGGTTCACAGCAGATCTTTCACATGCTGTATTGCATTAAATTGCAAGTCTCTTACAGAATATGGAATTCTACAAAATATTTTAGGTTTCTGTAGTTGGAATTCTACAAAATATTTTAAGTTTCTGTAGTTAATGCTGGTATCGTTCTCACTTAGACATGCAGGTAGCATCCTGCTCTGAAAGAGTTGCTAACATGCATTAGTAGTAGGGTTTAAATAATTCCTTGTCATGGTATGTTGCATACTCATGACTATAGATCTTTATTGTCAGGTGTTTGAACTGTTTACTGTGAAATCACATTATATTTCAGATGATAGTTACCTGTCTGAGACAGTGACCACTAGTTCTGGACTGGTGTTAGTGTTGCCCTGGTTACAAGGATCAAATGCTGTAGCAAATCTCACTCTCTGCCAACCATAGCTCTCAACCACTTAGCACAAGAATTCTGGACAAAACCAAAAATAATGGTTTGACAAAAGTATAAAATCTCTTATGAACTTAGAAGGTTGATAGAATTACAGATGTTTGAATTAGTATGCATTTTCTGAAGGATAGAAAGTCTAAAAGTGAAATGTCTGTCATTTCAGTCATTATTTAGCAACGTATGTGCTCAACAATTTACTAGAAAGCCACAAATGTTATAAGGAAAGGACCAAAACCATAAGACAAAAATATGGATATTATGCAAAATTCTGGCAGTTGAGAAGTATGCTGTCCAATTAACTTGCTTCTTTAATACATTATAAATTTCATACAGCAACAAAGAAGTAGTTTTGTTTTCCCGGATATATGCAGCACCCACTGTAGCTATCTGTATGTCTCAGTCTTCTCCTTACTGATGGTAACCTAACCTAGGCAGTCATGTGTGCAAAGTACTGAGCCATACATTGATGTAGTAAGTAGAGGTAAATCCAGTCACATACAATATCAATGGTATGCAGTTCTCCCAAGATATGTACACTACTGCTAATGTAAATGTATGCGTAAAATCAGCCAATTTCAGCAGTAACTGCAGTCATCAGAACTATTGAAACTCTTGCATATACGAGTCATATATTGATACTGATAAACCATCTACTTGACCTGTATCCAAGACAAAAATTATATATATGTTAAACGTATTTGTTGTTAAGCACAACTTGGTCAATCATTTGTATAAATATGGATAAATAAGACATGGGTATCATATGAAAATTCTAACTATTATCAGATTATCACCCTACTATTTCACAGAATCCAACTGGAATATATATTAATTCAGTTAATAATCCATAAAACAGATCTACAAACAAGACAGATATAACCCAGTTTCATTAGCCAGTTATGCATTCAAATATTACATACATATATCCCCATTTCCAAAAGATATGTCTCAACAGGCTACTATCAAATGTTGATATATTATATTCACAGTTATAATAGTCCAATGCTTTATGTGATTTTTCTTCCGTATGCCCCGTTATATTTCACCAGACCCCAAGTCCGATTCATTACGATAGTCCCCAACACTTCAGTAATTATTAATAACTCGGTTTCAACAAACAGTTATATGTTATTAATATTAACAGTACCTTTCACGGCTCCTTAATCCACAGGCCTAGAGTAAACAGTGTATTAGACCAAATCACGCCGATGTTGATAAAAAGAATCAACTGGCTGTTCCCTAGTCATTGCCAACAACCAGTCAATCCCAAAAGCCACGAGACAAATTGTTTAGAAAAAGGAGATCAAAATGGAAAAAAACATCCGTTTCATCTGAGTTATTAATATTAGCAGTACCTTTCATGGCTCCTTAATCCACAGACCTAAAGTAAACAGTGCATTAGACCAAATAACGCCGATGTTAATAAGAAGAACCAACTGGCTGTTCCCTAGTCGTAGCCAACGACCAGTCAATCCCAAAAGCCACGAGACAAATTGTTTAGAAAAAGGAGATCGAAATGGAAAAAACATCCGTTTCATCTATATCTTAAAAGTATATTAGAAAGAAACAAAAAGACGGACTTCTTCTCAAAACAAAAAGGCACGTTCTTATGTGGCCACTGTAACTGGTGTAAATTATTAAAAACAGGTTCAACATTCCAAATTAAAGGAAAAAAGTATGACATCTACCATAAAATAGACTGCAACACTAGATCGGTAGTCTATTTGGCTTTGTGTGACTGCTGTCCGGCTTACTACGTCGGCAAAACAGATCAAAGATTTAAGGATAGAATTTACCAACATTCTTATGCAATAAGGAAAAAGAAGGAAGACAATGCTTTAGCAAAACACATCATAAATCAGAGAGGCCATAGCTTCCATTTTGTAGCTATTGATCACATTCCACACAACATCCGGGGAGGGCCCCAAGCTTTATTCCTTGAAATTAAGGAATTAGAATGGCAAATTAAATTAGATGCCTTTAGCAGCCCGGGCCTTAATGAACATTGTAACATCTCTTGTATCCTTAAACTTAAAAGTTATATGAGATAACTAACATCTTTTTTCTCCTTAAAATTAAGTGTCACACGAGACAATTAATATATTCCCCTTTACTCATTTATTCAATTCAATTTTAGTATTACATTTAATACAATAGTAACACATGGTTTTTGGTCCACATAAGATAAGTGGGGTTACTAACAATAGACAACATCTGGGTTTATAGGAACTTTTAGGACCTGTGTAGTTTTTTACCCCACGGTTTCCATACATACGCCTTTCACTTTCACATTTAAACACTTTTTTGGCTACATTTTTAGAGGTCCCACTCTTGTCTCTTTTCTACTTTAGTACTATTTTCTTGTAGTCATTTATCCACTTTTAATCTGACCATAGCACATGGTATTTTTCTAAATAGAAACTACACTGATGGCTTAAGTTTAGCCTCTTTTTAGAGACTATTTTTTTTTTCTCTTTCTTTCTTTTTTTGGGATGGATAATTCTTCAGTATATCTATCCATCTATTTACATATTTGGCCATTATACCTTATAGTATAGTCGGCACTACTCTTATTTACCTAATATAGTCCCCTTTCCCCTTTTAGGGGGGAATTACAAGTTGAGAACCTATCTAGTCTAGTCTTATAGAACCGTTTAGGGGAGGCATCATTATCCTCTAGCATAAGAATTAAAGTGTTTATCTACTTCCCTAACACTGCAAGCCCGGATAGGGCTAATTTAGAGGGCAAAAAGTTAGGATCATTAAAGTGCCGTTTGAACATTTGGATAGTGGAAGTATTCAAACAACACTTGTTATGTTATCTGGTTATATGCTGCAATTTTAGTTTTTAGTTGTGTGTCCTTGTGCTTTTGTGTTTTATCTTTGCATTTTACATATTTGAACTTCACAATTATGTTTAAATTAAATGCGCAAGTCCACGTTTTAAATGGTGACGTCATTTAGTATTAAACTTTTTAAATGGACTTTGGCGCCAACGAGTTTGTACTTCTGATGAAGCTACTGTCTGAACAGTAGCGAAAACGCTTTTTTGGTGTTTTAAAATAAAAATTGCGTTAAAGCTCTACTTGTGTGCTCCTCTGGACCTGGTGCTCTGACGGCTGTGGTATCGCTAGTTTCTTCTTTCTGTTTTGGTTCCAGTTTGTCTTGTTTCGATGGCTTCAGGGGATCCAGGTAGCCCGAGGAGTCCTAATCTTTCGGGTTCGTTAACCCGGCTTAATACGTTGGATGATTTTGACGTGCCGTCAATTTTTAAAGCTATTTCTCAACAACTAGTGACACTCAACAGACGCTTAGACTGTCTTGATGAAAGAATTTCCAACCAGGGCACACAAACTCGGTCAGAAGGTGGTTATTTACAGCAAAGCTCATTTCAACAGCTTTCTGGGTCTTGTAATTCTTCAATTCCAGCGGCACAACCTTCTCCTCCAGTTTCCTTTGGTGGTACTCCGATACTGCCTTCTTTTACTGAACAACACGGCAGCACAAACAACCAGCATCCCGGTAACATGGGGCAAGTTCCTGCAACAACATCAGCAGTTTTAGCGGATTCTAACTCACCGCTTATTGGGATTCCTGTTTTAAATAACTGGATTAACGGAACTGAAGGGCTTCTTTTTACACAACAGCAAGCACAGGGATTACCGGCAGTGAGTATGAACTTGTCCACTACTAATAATAATAACATTGCTAGTAACTTAAAGGACTTGGATTACAAATTAGTTAAACTAAAAAAACTCCAGCTAGAGGTGTCTTATTTCAAGCAATGTTTAAATGACCATGTTATACCTAAAGGCCTACGTAGCTGCTTTGTGCCTACAGGATTATTTATTGATGGGACATTCCTCGCTGAATTGAGGACTCTTTTTGATAACCAAGGCTTTCAATTATTAGAGTTGTTGATCAAACATCATTCTTTATGTATTTCAACTATTACAAAAGAAATAAATGACTTGGACAGTTTGATCAAACTAGACTTGGACTTTATTAGGTATAAATACGACTACGCTAGAATATTTAACAGCATTGATGCTCTTCTGGTCAAATTGAAGAATACTAAAGCTAAAAAGTTAAACAGAGATAGGCTGGCATACCAACAAGGCAAAGCTTATCCTAAGTTGGTGACTACAAATTTTAAAGGTGATAATGGAAGGTTTCCAGAGACGGCTACAGATGACCAAGAAGGGCCAAGTCAACAAATAGAAGGAAATTTAGACTCCATTCCTGAAGAAGAACATCTAGAACAAGAACAAGGACCTAGAAGAAGTAATAGACTAAAAGCTAACTATTACAATTCTTCAATGTCCAACAAAAATGGTGGCTTGAATTACGGAAACAATAACGACAATCATTTTTTAGGACGGCACAACAACAACCGGCAACCCAACCGGAACACCAAGAACTGGAATCGGCGTTAGACGCCGATACCATGATTTACAGGGATGGTGTGTCAGCAACAAATGGGTTAAAGATCCACTTTAACACAAAAGTCCACGTTTTAAACGGTGACGTCATTTACTATTAAACTTTTTAAATGGACTTTGGCGCCAATGAGTTTGTACTTCTGATGAAGCTACTGTCTGAACAGTAGCGAAAACGCTTTTTTGGTGTTTTAAAATAAAAATTGCGTTAAAGCTCTACTTGTGTGCTCCTCTGGACCTGGTGCTCTGACGGCTGTGGTATCGCTAGTTTCTTCTTTCTGTTTTTGGTCCCATATTATATTCACAGTTATAATAGTCCAATGCTTTATGTGATTTTTCTTCCGTATGCCCCGCTATATTTCACCAGACCCCAAGTCCGATTCATTACGATAGTCCCCAACACTTCAGTAATTATTAATAACTCAGTTTCAACAAACAGTTATATGTTATTAATATTAACAGTACCTTTCACGGCTCCTTAATCCACAGGCCTAGAGTAAACAGTGTATTAGACCAAATCACGCCGATGTTGATAAAAAGAATCATCTGGCTGTTCCCTAGTCATTGCCAACAACCAGTCAATCCCAAAAGCCACGAGACAAATTGTTTAGAAAAAGGAGATCGAAATGGAAAAAACATCCATTTCATCTAAGTCTTAAGTTGAAACCATAATCCAACCACAAAATTTCCTAGTCGGCTCGTGAAAATAGGCCTTCCCAATTGAAATTGTTGATTTGTCCAAAAATCGCAAAAAATAAGTCCCAATATACTTATTCAGTGTAATCCAAGCATATCCACCGTTTCACGATTGCAAAAAATGAACATGTAAGGTGAAAAAAAGAACCCTCTTGCACTAAAGTGTGGTGTCACTATCAAAAACCACCAGCGAAGCAAAAACGCACAGCTCAACGAACAAAATACCTTGCAAGGATGGCGTGCCCGGTCAAACAAACTTCATAGTACCACCAACGACCAGCAAAAAACGATAGTAGACACCAACACGAAAGCAATTATTCTGTTATTCCTTTTATTAAAGAATAAACATATTCCAGACCGGTTTCGGCTATCCAGCCTTTCTCAATGGATTTCAAAAGTTTTAATATATTAAAAATTTCACCTGTATTTATAGTAATCCCTGATTGAAAGGAAACGGTGGTATAGCCCAACCTAGTGGGTGGAGTATCCAAATGCACATTATATTTCCTAAGTGGGCTACTGTGTTTAATAAATAAGCAGTAAAGAACAGCAGTTTTATAACTGTATAATATGCTACATAAAGTTGGGAAGACCAAAAAGAATTTAAGTTTTTGAAATCAGATTTTCAACCCACCATGAACAAACATGTCTCTATATTCCAACAATCTGTATTAAGGGATCTACATTTCCACCATTAAGAATCATACATTCTGGGCCAAAACATTTTGTACATGGAACAAGCTGCTCTTGAAGAACTTAGGCACAATCATAATATTGCTATTCTGCCTGCAGACAAGGGAGGTGCTGTTGTGGTAATGAATATTGGGGAATATCTTAATGAAGGAAAGAGGCAACTGGCCGATACTAGGTGCTATATGCAAATGTATATCGACCCTACTTTCGTCTTTAAGAAAGAAATAGACACTTTTTTTAAATTAGCGGAAGAAGAAGGTATCATAACAAAAAATATGGTAAAACATCTTACAGTTAAAGATCCACAAAAACAAATACTTTACCTTCTTCCGAAAATTCATAAGTCTATTTCTAAACCCCCAGGTAGACCCATTGTGTCGGGTATAGGTTCTTTAACTGAACCTCTATCTGCATTTTTAACACAATACCTGAAGCCCTTGTTGACATCTGTCAGGGCCTGGTTACAGGACACGACGCACTTCCTACAAATCATAGATGATACACAACTTGAACAAGGGTGGTTAATGTGCACGTTGGATGTTAAATCTTTATATACGAGCATACCACATTGGGCAGGACTACAAGCATTACAATATTGGTTGGAAAGATCTGCTTTGTATCCACCAGGATTTAACACCCTATTAGTCTGCATGGCAGAACATGTATTGAATAAAAATGTTTTTTATTTCCATGGGGAATGTTTTTGGCAGCTGCAAGGTACGGCAATGGGAGCCTCTTTCGCACCCATATATGCGGATTTATTTATGGCTTATTTTGAAGAATGTATGATATATGATACATCACACAATATATACATGGTGGAAATTGATATCTGGCGACGATATTTGGATGATTGTTGGATGGTGTGGAGGGCAGATGGAACATACTTACAAGAATTCATTGATTATTTGAATGGTAATATATGGGGTATTGAATTTATGGTTACGTGTCATCATAACACCATAGATTTTTTGGATGTCACAGTTTATCGAAATGAAGATCATACTTTAAGTACCAAAACATTTTGAAAATGCCCTCAATATAATACATTGCTACATGCATCCAGTATGCATCCTAACCACACCATCCGCAACATCCCAAAATCTCAATTTATGCATATAAAACGCATATGTTCATCTGAGAAAGAATTTGAACATGCCAGGAAGGATTTATATCATAGATTCCGAGACAGGGGTTATAGAGACATAGATATAAATAGAGCAAGTCTATAGGCAAGAGCAATAGAGGTATAAATGTATCTCTAAACACCATCATATAGGGTGACTTTAACTACCCGAATATAGACTGGGAACATTACTCAAGCCCTAACTTTCTAGCCCAATGGTTCCTGGAGTTCATAAATTCAAATGCCATGGAACAGCTAGTCACTGTTCCCATGAGAGGAGAAAATATACTAGATCTCATTATCACAAACATGGGGACAAAATGCTCCACACCGGAAGTATATCCCTCATTGGTGAGATCTGATCATAAACTAATCTCACTGGAAATCCACATCCCGCCCCACCCCAAACAAAAAGACCACAGTGAAGAACTTCTCTAAAGCAAACTTCACACTACTCAAGACTGGTGTGGTATCCTTCAAGGCCCCTGAGCCAGTGGAAACCACAACCCAAGCTGCGGAAGCCCTTACAAATGCCTTCTATGAACACCTCCAGGACTACATGGATCAGGTAATCCCAAATAAAACCAAGACTCTTTCCACAAAGGGCAAACGTCCAGTCTGGTGGACCCCAGCCATTAACAAACTTTACAATAAGAGGAGAAAGCTATTACATGATAGAACAAAATCCATAAAAGGGAAGTCACCCCTGATCATTATTAGTAAAAAATATGAGCACTCATAAAATCAACTAAGGCCAATTTTGAGAGAAAAATTGCCATGGATTCAAAGGACAATCATAAGGCCTTTTTCAGCTATGTTAGGAACCTGGGTGGAAACTCCCAGATATGCTCAGAATTAGTCCAAAATGATACAAAAATCACTGAACCCACAGACATTGCCAACATACTGGCAGACAGGTTCAGTACAAACTTCAACCCCCCCCCCTAAAGGAGAGATAACTATCCCAGCGGAGTTTGGCCTCCCAGACATCTCAAATGCGCAGGTGAAAGCTGCTCTCTCTAAAGCTAAAAACACAGCATCAATGGGACCAGATGGTGTCCCCGGCTGTGTGCTACATGAGCTAAATGAGGAATTAAACCCGCACATAAGGCAGCTGTTTAATCTCAGCCTTACCACAGGATACGTGCCCAAGGAGTGGCGTACGGCAACTGTGGTCCCACTCCACAAAGGCGGTACCTCTACGGACCCTGGTAATTTCCGCCCCATAAGCTTAACAAGTCTAGTCTGCAAAGCTATGGCGAGGATCAGAATGGAGCTCATAAACAAAGATATAGGGGACTTGCAGACATTGGACCCGACCCAGTTTGGCTTCGTCAAGGGCAGATCATGCCTTTTGAACTTGGTCGACTTCTTCGAAACAGTCACCAAGGCCATTGATGAGGGAAAGGCTGTCCATACAGCCTACCTTGACCTTGCAAAGGCTTTCGACACAATACCCCACTCGGGTATTGTAGAAAAACTTACCAGCTTAAATGTAAACCCATATGTCACAAGATGGGTTGCAAACTGGCTTAAGGACAGAACCCACAGGGTTAGAGTTGCTGGCGCTATGTCAGACTCCAAGCCGATCACAAGTGGTGTCCCACAGGGCTCGGTCCTTGGCCCCCTATTGTTCGGCATCTACTTCTCAGAAGTACAGGCCAACATGGGAGGACTTTGGCTGACAAAGTTTGCAGACGACTGCAAACTGGGCGCCATAGTGGAAAGTGCATCGGACACGGATATCCTTCAGAAGGGACTCACGGAAACAGATAGCTGGTGCCAGAGCCATGGCCTGAAGTTAAACGCCAAAAAATATATAGTCATACCCTTCGGGAAAAACAAGGTAACCCCAAGCTACCATATAGGTGGCAATCCACTAAGCACAGAAGAGGTTATCAGGGACCTGGGGACCCAGGTTGACAGTGGCCTTTCTTTTGACACTCACATTGCTAAAGTGGTTAGAAAGACCTTCTACATTGTCTACCTGATCATGAAGGGATTCACATCCAGATCTAGTGAGGTCATTATTCCCCTGTACTCTTCACTTATCAGACCAATGATTAAGTACAATGCCCCATTCGGGATGTATCTCACCCGACATCTGCAGCAATTGGAGAGACCCCAAAAGTTCCTCACCAAAAGGATAAAGGGACGCCAAAACCTGTCATATGCTGCCAGATTGAAGAAACTCCAGCTCTATTCAGTCGCATACCATCTGCTCAGAGGTGACATGTGCCTGACATACAAGGCCATGTCCAACCCAGAATTAATGGACATGCTCCACCTCAAAAAATCCAAATCCACCAAAACCACTAGAGCAAGTGACTTAAACCTTAGCACGGATATAAATAGGACGTGCTGGAGGGAAAGATTTATCACTCAGAGGCTCCCTATGCTGTGGAATAAAATCCCAGTCCATGTGAGGCAGAGCACCTCGCTGGCTCTGTTCAAGAGAAATCTTGACCTGTGGATGGGAGATTGTAGGTTTATCCCAGGAATCATCTCTGTGTCACTGCTGGACAGAGGCACAACAAACTAATGGGCACAGTATTTTTTCATATAAGGGGTGGCGTAAGCCACAAAACTTTGGGCTAGGCTTATAAATGCCTTAGGGCAGATAGCCTAGTATAAACCTATGCACCTATGAACCTAAGTCAATGGTGTAATACCTTGGATAGAACAACCTTGTTACAATACAAGAGATCTAGTAATACTAAGACAGATTCTACTCTGAGGTTCGTGACCACTTATGGCAGAAATCAACATTTGGTTAGGGATGTTCTTTCAAACTGGAACATTCTTTTGGCACATGACAAGTTGAGAACACTGGCAA
>NC_056728.1:1249047073-1249070941 GCF_019279795.1 Protopterus annectens | reverse complement strand
AAGGAATTTACTAGTGCTAACACAAACCGTGTATATCAAATTAGGGTGTTTGGAAACTGCAGCAGTACATGGGTTATCTATTTAGCCACTTGTCGGTGCAAAGCATTTTATGTTGGTCAGACATCAAGATCACTAAGAATACGTATGACTGAACATAGAAGTGATATTAGGAATAAAAAAGAAACAAATGCCCTATATAGACATACCATCCAACATCCCAATGCTCATTTTATGTTCGTGATTATTGATAAAATCAAGGGGGACAGAAGTAACCAACAGGGTTGGCATACAGTTCTGAACCACAAAGAACAATATTGGATTACCAACCTTAGTGGTCTATTTTCGCCGGGTCTGAATGATCATTTATAAACCACCTGATAACCAGCAGATTTACACTGATCATGTGGCTATCCTGGATCAGTTGGAGTAATATCAGGGTGATTGTGTTATCCAAATTTGTGTATTTGTCAAACTAAACATTGATAAGTTATATTTTTTCCATGGAATTTGAGTGTATTCAGATGTCAACAATGTGTATTGATATGGGTATCTACAAATAGTCATAGATTGTACATTTTTGTGACTAACAATAATAATTTTATAAAACATTAGGTACTTCACATAAAATATCCATGTCATGCAGAATTCAGCTTGGTGTATTGTAGAAAAATTTCTTAAATAATTTCATTAATGATTAGTCTGCTGATTGTATAAGCAAAGGTTATGTATTCTTACTAGTTATATTTGTTATCAAAGCTTGGATATTTATTTTCAGCAGGTATTAAGTTATATTTCATATATTTATAACTGTGGTTTATAATATCATATGTCTAGAACATGGACACAGCGAACAGTATAGACTACAGCATTAGTTAGTACTAATCTTTTGCAGTATGTTTTTTGGCTCTTATGATTTGTTTGTAGGTATGTTAGAACACATATTAAAAAACCTTTTTGGTCTTCCCAACATTATGTAGCATATTATACAGTTATAAAACTGCTGTTCTTTATTGCTTATTCATTAAACACAGTAGCCCATTTAGGAAATATAATGTGCATTTGGATACTCCACCCACTAGGTTGGGCTATACCACCGTTTCCTTTCAATCAGGGATTACTATAAATACAGGTGAAATTTTTAATATATTAAAACTTTTGAAATCCATTGAGAAAGGCTGGATAGCTGAAACCGGTCTGGAATATGTTTATTCTTTAATAAAAGGAATAACAGAATAATTGCTTTCGTGTTGGTGTCTACTATCATTTTTTTGCTGGTCGTTGGTGGTACTATGAAGTTTGTTTGACCGGGCACGCCATCCGTGCGAGGTATTTTGTTTGTTGAGCTGTCCATTATGATTTACAGCAGGTGACAGATCTGGAATGAACAAGTAACACTATGCCAATGAGCTAGTGCCTCAGGTGTGGCCTTGGTATTCCCAATCTGGTCCATGGGATGAAACCAAATGACTGCACTTCAAGCTGAACCTAGAGCTGAGGTGCTCATATGAGAATGTGAAAAAGCTGATGCATTACACAATCTACTGCATATATGCAAAATCTGAAATATACAGGTTACACACATCATGAGGTGGTAGCTCATTTTCCTCCAACTCCTATCCCAAATTAACTGCAACCATTTATTTTATTTCTTCAGCCACAAACATTAAGGTAGGGCAAGAATACTTTTTAGTATTTAAAATGACTTAGGGAGAAAAGAACATTTCATATCTACTGTCCTACCAGTAAAGACAGATAAAGCTTATGGCTGACATGGCACCAAATAAACAGCTTACCCGTATTGGTAAACAAGTCTCTTTTTCCATGACCATAATTGTCAATATGGGAAAAAAACTCCAAATATTTAGGGGATCCAGTGGTCCAGTGGTCCAATGGTTAAGGATTTTACCTTACAAACACAAGTGTCAGGTTTTGATTCTCACATGGGGTAATTGGCTAGGCTTAAAATGATTCACAAGGGCAGTTAGCCTAGTACTAACCTATGAACGTTCCTCTAGTTTGGGATGGGAGAGTGGCATAATGGTTAAGGTGTTTGCCTTACAAACACAATGGGCAGGGTTTGAGTCTCATAAGGGATAATTGGCTAGGCTTAAAATGGCTCACAAGGGCAGTTAGCCTAGTACTAATCTATGAACCTAACCCCAAATTTTCCTGTTTTGCATGACATCAGCAGGTGATGAACTGGAAACTTAGTTACTCCTCTCCATATACTGACAAAACCTAACAGCAAGGTAATTCTTGCCTGCCTTTCACTGGATTGCAGGTCAGTATTAAGTAATTACAAATCAAAAGCAGTAGGACAGCTTCAGTATGAAGTTGCTTCAACCCTGTGCATGCTATCCCTAAGGCAGTAATCCTGACCAAAAGGTCTATGTTCAACAACAAAAATGAAAGAAAAAAGGGGAACCTTTATATTTTGACATTCTGCAACTAAAACCTAGATGACAAATCCAAGTTGCAAGAATCCTAGCCCTTGGATTACTACATAAAACCTGAACATCAGCCAGAATATCACCCTTAAATCCAAAGTCATGAAGATCCACCACAGGGAGACCCAAAGGAAGAAATCAAAATCAACAAAGACTGCAATTGCTAGGAATGGACTCTCCTGACGCAACTGAATTGGAAAAGGTACGTCTCTAAGATGATCTGCACTACATCAATGGGGAAAACTCCCATCTACCCTGGCCTGCTCATTTTATAGCAGGAAATAAGGTTTGAAGATGATTGGCTAAAATGACTGCATAAATCTTAATGTCAAGATTAATTAAAGAAATGGGTCCATTATTGCAGACCAGACAAGGATATTTCTGCAGTTTTAAGATAACCACAGTACTGGAGACAAATGAGTCATAAATAACTCCTTGAATTCCTCTGGACTCTTTTAAATAAAGCCATATTGCCTTGAGGTACAAGGTCCTTAAAACATTAGTAGATTTCAAAGTTTATCTCAACTAGACCAAGACTGTTTTCTTTTAGGGATTTCCCTTTCTTCTCCTGTAGACACAACAAGCTAAGTCAACAATGCTTTGTGGACCTTATTTAGCTTCACTAAACAAGCTCCTCTGAGCAGGTCTAGCACTTAACTCTCACATGTTACATTCATTATAGCTTCTTCTCCATATAAAGTCTCACAAAAGCTGCAAACACTTTATTAATCTAACTAGGAGCAGTAACAATCTAATCCCCTCAAGCAGAAATAGCCTGATGTACCCTACATTGATGTGACATATGTACTTGGAGCTGACCCATTTTATTCACTAGTGCAGTACAATAATCCCTGTACTTTCCAAAAAGCAACCAGGCTTTTGCTCATGGTACTAAATCTAACTTCTCTAAACATTTTTTAAAACTCAGTAATGCCTCTTTATTTTTAATGCATGTCAGCCCACACCTCCATATCACACAATTTCTCATCCTCACTTTTACGTTTACCTCTATGCTTGTTTGTAACATTATTTTAGCTGCCTAACAGCTGAAGACTAAGTTCAGCTTCGGTGATTCCCATGATAAAACATAGAGCTCAGTGGATCATTCTGCAAAACCATTCCAGTCTACTTCAAAGTGTAGCTAAGGCCTTTGAATCTCTCTAAATGGCAAACTTTATTTAAGAAGGTGATTCTTCCCATTTCTTGCAATGAGGCTCTAAGCACATTGCTACATTAGCAGTTTATAAACACTATAGAACTTGAACTGAATCCAATGACATATCAAGAGAATTAGTCACAGAACAATAACATATCCTACTGTAATCCTTCCTCCCCAGAGTGTTAAGAATGTGACCCTGGTATACTGCATACAGAGTCCTCCATGTACCTGTATCTCCTAAATCAAATTAAAGACTTCTGGGGATTTCAAACCAATCTTAGCTGTCAGGTTATGGAGGTATAAAACAGAATTTAAAACTGCATTGGAATTCCAACCCAGTGTCCCCCGCTCATAAGTCCACATGCAAGTACTAGGGTAACTGCCTTTGTGGCCAATTTAAGCTTACCCAATTTCCCTCAAAAGTAAGATTCAAAACATGTATTTTGTGCCTATGAGAAAATGCCTTAACCTTTATCCAACCTATTCTTGGATGAATCATTTACCAGTGAGATAAGTTTATCAAAAAATGTGGAAAAGTTACAGCTGGGATGATACACTGAGTCCAAAACTACATTCCTTGAGGGAGTACTAAATCTGTCAGACAAATGAGTAACTTTTCATCCATTCAAACTATAAATAAGAAACCATCTCACACAGCTTCATGCCATAGAGGTATAAAGCCTTGACTATGATCCAGATGACCTGGGTGCAATTAGCAACTTGGAGAAAGGATGAGATGGTGCAGGAGGAGAGAGTAATGCTGAGGTTATTCCTTCTCACCATTGTCATAGGAAGCATGGAATGCATATATCCAGAATATTATTCCTTGATCAGAGTCCATGGCGTGGGACCAGAAAGAGGTCAGGGCCTATGAGAATCTCACTCATGCATACAGCTGATACCCCCCCATCGCTTTTCCCACTGTTCCATATTTTTTTATTGTAATGGACATGCACAGGAAATATAGGACTGTAACAGTAATAAACTGCTGCAAAAATTCAAACAAAGGAAAATGGAACACTACAAAATAAACCAAAACTGCAACTGGTGAAATAGCCAGGAAATCAAGAGAAAACCAAATGTTTAGCGCTTTCATCCACAATTTTAATACGTGAACTTCTCCAGAAACAAATCCATATGGAACCCAGTTCCTTAAATACTTAACAATACAGGAAATGACCTCACATCAAACCTTAATTGTTTAAAAATGTATAAAATAATAATTAATAATAATAAATAATGAATCACATCTCAATTAAATAAAACATATATTTAAAATGTAATCAAAAAATGCATGCGTGGAAAAAATATGTATAAGACTACTTATACAATAAAAAACACTTTAAGTTGATAGACTCATTAAGTCCAGGGAGCCTATCAGCCCCCAGCACAAGTTGCCACAATGTCTCTTTACACTCTAAAACATTGTCAAAATCCCCACCAAAATCACTGGTGTTGATTTTTTCCAACACAAAAAACTCAAATTTCTTAAAGTTCCTACAAATTAATGCATGTTTGGCCAAGGAATTAAACTTGTCTTTGTTTTTTATGGCTAAATTGTGTTCATAAATTCTCCTTTTCAAAACTCTTTTAGTTTTACCTATATAATAATGTTCACATGACACACAATTAGCAATATACACTACATATTCAGAATTACAATTGTAGTAGCCTTTTGCCCAAATTGTATAATTTAGGGACTTTATAAATACACTGGTGCTGTTGCTGATAAATCTACACTGTCTACAGTTATTGCATGCATATGTACCCCTCTTGATACTAACTGCTCTTGTCAAACCCTGATGTCTATTGTAGTCTGCCTCAAGCATAGATTTTACATTAGTTACCCTTTTATAAGTAAAAGTGGGTTTGACTCCTAAAGTACCAGCCAATTCTTTGTTGCCTAACACCACCTTCCAATTGTTAATAATGATGTCCTTAATGAACCGCATTTCATTAACAATAGGTAAAGGGAACGCGATGTTGTAGGTATTGTGAATGTCTGAAATAATAGATCTAGAACTTATACCTATCTGACTGGACAAAAGAATTGGTTTAGCAACACCTTTCCTTAACAAAATAACTTCCTGCTCTATATTGTGAATCCAATCAGCAGTGTAACCTCTACACATGAATAATGATCGTAAAAATCCAATTTCCCTTAAAAATGTGTTGTCATCAGTAGTGAGCCTACTCAAATGAATAATTTGGCCCTTGACAACACCTTTTTTCATGCGTGTGGGATGTAAGCTTTCCTTGTGTAGATATTGGTTAGCAAAAACTTCCTTCCTATATATTTGACTGTTAAATTTGTTGTTGACCTTGTCTATACCAAGTAAGACATCAAGAAAAGGAATACTTTCTCCAAAATCACTGATTTTGAATACCAGAAAATAAGTGGAATGGTTCAAATCATTCACAAGCTCAGAGAACTCTTCCATGGAACCAGTCCACAAAAAGAGTAAATCATCTATGAATCTAAAATAGGAAAGTACCTTACTAAACCCGGGGTGTTTAATCAAAAATTTGAGCTCCCAATTCACCATCACCAGATTGGCGAATGCTGGTGCAACTCTAGCCCCCATTGCCACACCTGAAGTCTGTTTATAAATGTGCTTACCAAATCTAAAAAAGTTATTATCTAACACAAGCTCCATAAGACCACAGATCGTGTTAACTTTAACATTATCAATGTCAGTATACATAGTCAGATATTCCCTAAGATAATCCAACCCCTCTTCTTGCTTGATAGAGGTATATAAAGACTTAACATCTAATGTAGCAAAACTAACAGACTTTAAAGAAATATTTATATGGCGAAATTCTTCCAATAAGTGCCAGGGATCTCTAATATAAAATTTAGATTTCTGTACAATCTGATTTAATATGCAATCAAGCCAAATAGATATATTCTCTGTTTTTGAATGTTTTGCTGAAATAATTGGTCTAAAAGGTGGATTCTGCTGATCAACATGCAATTTTGGAATGCCAAATAAAGTGGTCAATTTGGGGTGTTCAACCAAAAGATATTCATAACTGTGGTAATCTAATTCACCTTGGCGGAACATATCAAATAACAATGTATCAACCCTTGAAAAGCTTTTTTTCACCTCGGTGGCACAAACCACTTTATATGTTTCACTGTCATGTAATATGTCCAACATAGAATCAGTATAGTGAATGGAATCCATTACCACAATTTTGCCCCCTTTATCAGCCTTCATAGTTCTAATGTTAGAATTCTTGCATAGTTCATATAGAGCTTGCTTTTCAGATGGACAAAGATTTTCATCATATAACTGACCGTTCATCCTTCTAAACTCATTTTCACATGGGTTTTGAAAAACTTGAAGGGTAGTGTGCAATGGAGGGTTAAAAGTACTAGCCTTTTTAGGTCCACAAGCAGAAGGAGTCTGAGGTGGAATCAACACATCATGCATAATGTAACATAAGTTACATTTTTAAACAATTAAGGTTTGATGTGAGGTCATTTCCTGTATTGTTAAGTATTTAAGGAACTGGGTTCCATATGGATTTGTTTCTGAAGAAGTTCACATATTAAAATTGTGGATGAAAGCGCTAAACATTTGGTTTTCTCTTAATAAACTGCTGCATTTCTTCAAGCAGCAGGGGCAACACTCAGACTCCCTCTCTGCTCTGTTTCTTTGTACCATTGTTGAATACTCACCTATCTGTCGGTGTGAGTGGGGCTGGTGGACCTATACTATGAGAGGTTAAACTGGATATGAAACTGAGGATAAGAAGGCTTAATTTTATGATATCATAGAATGGCTGCAGTCTAGACTGTTCCAGCTAAGAAATATGCTTGCATAAAATAATTAATAACAATGATAATAATAATAATAATAATAATAATAATAGACTCAGCACATGCTAATTCCAAATCAAGACCCTACACTTAGACTATAGGGGACATGCAACTATTAATGTTTCCCCCTTCTAGTGACTCTAAACATACTGCATGCCTAGATGCTAATTTTGCCACCTGAAAAAGAATTATGTTTACTATATGCCTACCTACAAATCTTTTAAGACTATACCTAATAAGGGGCATAGTCAAACCCATGACATTAATGATATATATACTTAATCATTTAATAATGCACACAGCAAATTAACCAACAATTAAACAGACTTTATCACAGACTAGCCAAACAACAAATCAACCAGTGTTTATCTCGTGTCAGCAACACATGGTCTCCAAGGGCTAACTGCCCTTATGTATGAATTTCAAATACTCACAAAACCCATTCAGATAACTCATGAACTCACCTATTTGTTCAACTGTCCCATCCCACAGAATGAAGACATCACCCAGGAACCTTACATAAGAATGCAGAAACTTGGAAAATGGTCTGGAGAATACATGCTCTCTCTCCCATCCAAGCATAACAATGTTGGCAAATGTGGGGGTGCAAGCTTCCCCCATGGTGACTCCCCTAGTCTGCTATTGTGGGTATTCGAAATTCACACACTCATGAAACTTAGAGAGTATAAGCTACCTGGATGCAAGGATATCACATAATGGAGGGAAGTTTAAATCGAACATATTCAGGAAAGAAAATTTCTGCAATGCATACTTGCATTACAGTAGCAACCACCCCTATCACTAGAAAAAAAGTTTGGTGAAAGGCAGGCCATAAGGGCAGCTAGAATGATGTCAAGAGTGGATGAGGTTGATTATGAATTTTTAAAGAACATGTTCTTGGAAAGAGACTACCGTTTTGAGATGGTAAATAGGATCCTTAGGGAAGTGAAGCAAGGGTGGTGGACCAAATATCAACCCCTACTAGGTAGAGATCTTGTAAAAGAAAAAGGGATGGGAGTGGAAAAGAAATTTTGAAAAGGCATTGGTTTTAGAGTACAATGGATACTCTCAGGAAATAAGGAAAATAGTGGAGAGGACATGGGGCATCTTTAGGATGCATAAGGAAGTTAATGACATTTTAGGAACAGAGCCTCTCTTTGTTTGCAAAACTGGAAACAATTTTAAGCAAATTTTATAAAATGGGAAAGGAAAAGAAAGTGTAAGAAAGAAAGGTACAGTGTCATGTGGATACTGTGCACAATGTAGCTATATTTGCAAAGAAAAAAACACTAGTACTGGATCATGTTTTACATAAGATGACATTTACAAATGGCAATTGTGTAACTAATAAAGTAGCGTACTTAGCAAAATGTGAGGATTGTAAAGGATTTTATGTAGGTATGATGGAGCGAGCATTAAGATCTAGAATTTATGAACATGTATATGAGATAAGGAAGAAAAAGGAAACAAATGCTCTTTATAGGCACTCGCTAGTCTGCCCCAGTTTTAAGAAATTTAAATTTGGTATTTTTGGAAAGGATAATAATTAACCCAAGAGGGGGAGATTGGCAGAGACTGTTGGTAAAAAGAAAGCTAGTTTGGCAATTAAAATTGAATGCCACATCCACCCCGGGGCTTAATGATCAAGTGTCCATTGGACCTGTATTGAAGTAAAAGGCTGACACCCTAAGGTGAAAATTAGAAAAGGTAATTTAAGATATAGATGAGATGAAAATGAACGGAATTACCTGGAAATGATGTAATGCAGGTTCTTGTTAAAGTTTTAGTATAAAAGTTTGTTAGTATGAAATGTATTTATCTGATGAAGCCTCCTTGAGAGATGAAAGCGCTCTTGTCATAGTGTTGTATTAACTATTTTTAACTATTTTATGTCACTAGAATCTGGTTTTGTGTTTTAGGTTTACTTGCTAGTTCTTTTTTGACCATTTTTTGGATTTTAATACATTTTACATGCTGCAAGAGTTGCAGAAACCACTTTCTAATGAAAAAAATATAATTAACTGAACTTTAGGTTAATCATGTTTCTTTACACCTCTCTCCCACTTTGATAGACTTCAGACAAGTTTTATTGTGATGCCACCAAAAATTGAGGAGCAAATGCATTTTGAATTATCCCAACATGTCCCTTGTCATGACAAGCCATCTGCATTTGCATTACTGATATCACGCCAATGCTGGACTGACATATTGTCGGACTGGAATCCTCAACTCTATCTGAGAAACTTATCATTTTACCCACTATTTTTATGTAATCACTTCAAGGAATTATGATTTGTAACTACTGTGAATCTTTAGCATACAAGTAGTGCTGGAGCTTTTGGAGAGAATACGCTATTCTGAAACCCACCTTCTGTGCAACTGCATACCGTCTTTTCCTTGTCTGATGTTTTAAATTATTTTACTACTGGATGTTATTTGTCCTTTCAAGAGGTCTGGCTGAATTTAGCCTCCAGTTCATGATTTGAAGCAGCTATCTATATATTAAAATCCTGACTGTAATCATGGCTAGATAGCACATCAGTCCAACCAAGGCCTACTTGAACTTTTCATAAGTCTTCTCAGAAATCTGTGTACAGATAATTATATCTAGCAGATTCTTTTGGATGAGGTCTGTTAGTGGAGTACCTATGGAACTGCAAAGTGGGTCAAACTTTTTGTAATACACATCTCTCCATAAAAATGCCCTCTCCTACTTATTTGCCAAAAGGGGTATGCGGTAACCTCCACTATTATAGGCTTTGACAAAATTTATAACCACCACCCAATGACCAAAGTAAGTTATTTCTACCATTTCTAACTAACATTTATTTGCTATCATAGTCAATCAACATCTTTTTTAATCTATTCAACATTTCTCTGACCTGTCATGCATTTCCAGCTCCTACTAATTTATTATATGTCTTATTTATTTCCTTCTTTCTTTATTTCTATTTTATTTGATAACAGGGTAGGTGGATTTGTCTGTTGACTCCTTTCAGCTGCAACTTAGGTGCAAAGGCAGCACCATAGTCTACACCAGGCAGCTCAGATATCATATGCTTATTACCAAATTTAACAGCTGTACAATAAATCCAATCATGTAACATGAAATGCTAATTAAAAGGACATCAAGTCATGCTAACATTTAGGACATTCATAGAAAGTATGAGTGTCTATATTGACATGGTATTATAAAATGCACATTATTAAATCTATATACAGCATACACAATACGTACAAAGGAAGAATGAAGTAGGCATGATTTATTCCATTGTCAGAAATCACTGCATTGTTTTGGACTTCATTTAAGTTTTTAAATGGGAAGGATCTTATTTATTTGACTCAGTAAATGCTGCTTTATTATATAGTTAGGTTGCCTTAGATGAAGGTATAGATGGTTTAAGGCAGTGTTTAACTAAGTTTACTACAGAGAAGTAGAAGATTTGAGCTCTTGATTTTGATATTGTTTTAAATAATAAGTTATTTTATTTTGGAGAAGCTCTATAGCAAATGATTGAAATGGAGTAGCAATGGGGTCTAATATGGCCCGATCATTTACTAATTTATTCATGGCTGTTTGGGAGAAAAAGTTTATATACAAGTAATTTACAGCAGTACATGTTTTTTTTAATGTTTTATTGGTGATACTGCTATTGTAAGGAAGGGTAGTAAAGAGTTATTTGATTATTTTATCTTATTTGATCAATGCCATTTTCATTTACTTCCCATTGGGATAAAAATAAAATCAATTTATTACATGTTCCAGTAAAAGTAAAGGAAGGATTAGGTGCAAATTCTCAAATTTATAGAATGGTCTTACTTTTTAACAAATATTTGTATACTAACAGCATTCATCCTAAATATTTTAAAAGAGGCTTATAAATGGATATTTTTAATGAAATGTCAGAAAAAGGATAGACACTATATCCTCCAGTTTTGATAGTGAATATAGTATCAGTGAATCATAAGATGAATAAGCATTATAATTTAGCTCATTTTGTTAATCATATTGTAGATTATTGATCACCAAAGCAAATAGCAAAGCCAACTTAGAATTTTAGACATTGTCCCTAAGATTATAGATAAAAGAAATAGCAATTTATACAAATTTATACAAAACCTGGTGCTCCCATCCTTTTTGACACCACTGTCACCGGGTAAATCTAAAAACTATTGGATTCTTGGCTTACCTAGTTTCAATATCTCCTGAAGCTCCTTTTGAATAGTTTGCGTTACTTGCTCAGGTACCCTGTAAGGAGCCTGTTTAACTGGGCTTCTCTGTCTACATTGTGCTCTATTGGGGGGGGGGTGCACATTTAGTTTAGTAGGGAACATATCCCTAAGAACTTAAAGTAATATATGGATTTTCTGAACTTGCACAATTGAGGTATCCTTTTAAAGACTGAATAGATCTATCATCAGAACCTACATTGATTGCTCTTGTTATCCAATATATCCAAAGTACCAGGATCTCTCTATCATAGCAGGGCTTTATCAACCGGAGATGGCTGAGTTTGTGTTTCTGTTCTACCTGACAACCCTATCAGAGAAATTATATCACTAATATTCCTTAGAAACGTGAAGTGTTCTTCCAAAGCTGCCTTCAACTTACTCTGTCAAAGATAAATACACAACAGCACTTTTTGAGAAGTTGTATGCTCTCCATATCTTGCTATCCCATTACATAAAACATTTTAGTGTCATTGTTCTTGTGCTAGGTGATCCTGTCTCAGCCCCATAATCTACAAACATTTGACCATAACATGTAGCACTAACTCCACAGCAGACTCCTTGTGGAAGAAACATTCACCAGCCACCTCATCATAAATTAAGCATAGGGTACTCTCAGTCTGTGACCATAAAGTAGCTCAAATAATAAAAAAAAACTGTGGATCCTTGGGATACCTCCCTGGATGCAAAAAAGAGAAGGGTAGGAGGCTGTCCTACTCTTGTTTAAACTCAGCTGTAAATGCTCACAGCATGGTCTTAAAAGTAGAGTTAACCTGTCCCCAACCATTTGTTTTGAGGATGGCAAGGTTAGTTTTTATCTGTTTTAGCCCTCAGCTCTTCCACAAATAGGTCAGCAGGTCTATATGTCTCTGGAAATATCCACCTTAGTGACATTTATTGCAGACAGCTTGCTGCCTTTTTTGGGTCAATAGAGTTCAAAGTCACCATTCAGGGTATCTAATAATATAGCCTACCACCACCAAAATAGACTTCATACCTGTAGTGTTTGGTATGGCTAGAGGCCACTAGCATCCATGGATACCTTCTGAAATGGGTTCTTTAATAACTGGAAGGGACATCAAAGAAGCCTTATCTTTAACTCCTGCTTTCACACCTTTAGACATTGCTCACATGATGCAACACCCTCTCACATATTTTGCAATCCATGTTCAGTAAACGTTTTACATTAGGCAACTTTCTGTATGCCCAAATGGACAATAAAAGAATATCATGAACAATAGCAAGAAGTTACATATGGTAAGCCCTGGGGTTACCAGTTGCTGTATAATGTCTCCATGTAAACATTGTTCATCAGTACATTCTCTGCACAGTAGCTTATGTCTCAATATACAGACTCCCTCTGCTCTTGTGAGTCAGAAGTTTTCTTGTATCATCCTGCAAGGTGGGATCAAAGAGCAGTGACTGTCTCAATTCACTATTTATGATTATTTCTAATTCCCCTGAAGTCTACACAAGGAACTGTGCCATGAAATGCAGCCCTTATTAGCACATCTGCTGGGATAGATGATTCTAAAATACACCAAAACGAATTACCCAAAGGGTAAAAAAATTATAAAAACACACACAATGTTGAAAAAAATGGACAAAACCACACTCCAGTAGATTGAATGTATAGCTCCACAAACTAAGCGCTTTCACCATCCACAAATGGCTCCATCAGAGTTAATAGGAGCCATTTGACAACAACCATTTATACATAAAACAATTACTCAACCACCAATAAAATTACAGCTCCTATTTACTCTGATGAAGCCATTTGTGGATGGTGAAAGTGCTTAGTTTGTGGAGCTATACATTAAATCTACTGGAGTGTAGGTCTGTCCATTTTTTTCAACATTGTGTGTGTTTTAGAGATAGAAGATTCTGCCATCTGTTTGCCTGTCTGATCTGTGTCTTATTCCAAATGGCCAATGGCATTTGAAAAGATATCCATCACATGGCTTTAACTGCAATGAACTGCATGACTAGTAACATTCTTCACTATCAGCTTCATGTTTAATAGTAATTATGCTTAATGCAGTATCCCTTGTAACTATAGTTTTACCTTCTAAGAGGACAGGGTACCAGTCCTTGTGGTATTATATGGCAACTGCAGCTTCAGTACAATCCAGTATCACTAGGTCACTTCCTCTGATAACTCCTTCACGTGGCTTTTATTCTCCACCCTGTCACAGTAAGCATTTGGAGAACCAATGGGTTCCATTATACTGTAGTTGTGCCCTGGTGCCTAGTGTAAGCTCACCCATCTGTCCATTTTTTCAAAAGAACTGAACTTCTAATCTGTTTATCAAAGCTTTCTTATCCTCAAGCAAAGTGATGAATGCTTTCTTCCTGTTCACAAGGTCTCCCAACATTTAAAAAATGGTAACTAACATTCAGTCATCCATCCAGCTGTTAAAGTATATGATTATTTCTGCAACAAAATCACTGCCTGTTTCTGCTAGTTTCCTCCTATGTTCTATAACATTTTTCCTGTAATTTTCAGAAATACATTTAAAACTTTTCTAAAGTACATTTTCACCTCTAAATAATTCAAAACGATTTGCATCATTAATGTATGATGAAGCATACAAGCCTTGGGCAAAGGAGTTAAACTTTCATCTGTTGTCTCTGATCAATTAGATGCTGATTGCACATGTTCAGATGACCAAAGAAAACTATTAAAGGCATTTCCCACTTTATACTGAAGAAACAATTTAGCACTAAAATTAGAATCCAGTCTATACTTTTTGTCACTGTTACTGAACTGCCCTCGGTGGATTTTACTTATTTCCCTCTCATAATGATGCTTATTCTCTCTCTCTCTCTCACTGATTTTATTTTCTCTGACCTTTATGCT
The DNA here is from genome assembly GCF_019279795.1 of Protopterus annectens. Lineage (NCBI taxonomy): Eukaryota > Metazoa > Chordata > Ceratodontiformes > Protopteridae > Protopterus > Protopterus annectens. The sequence goes on along the minus strand of NC_056728.1, from coordinate 1,249,056,416 downwards.
ATTTCATTCTCTCAGCTGCTTTGAGGCATCTCATTTCCAGCTGTCGCTCTGTATTTTTTCCAGTTCAAATTGGATTCTAAGTTCATCCTAAGATGGACTGAGTTGGTTTCTGCATGGTTTGCACTCGCACCCTCTGCTAAGCTGTCTGCACTTTCAATGGGCTCAAAAGACTTTTTTGTATACTTCTAGTTCACACCCATACCTCCTTATGGCATCCAGAACTTTTTTAGAGTCTGGCTTTGTTAACTAAGTGACTTATCACCTAGTACTAGGCAGTATTAGCAATGGCAAGAAGTTATTAACAAAATACTAAGATTGTTTGTCTAGGATTTCCTGCAGTGGAGAAATTATCTTTGTTTGGAAATTATTTTTCATATTTTCAAATTTATGTTCAGATTTTCATAACTGAGAGATGTACATGTTTTTGAGTTATATGGTGTGAAAAACTATTGCATGGCACTGGACAAATCTTACTGATAACATTGCTATTTGTACAGTTTTAATAGCTTTTATTGTTTACAAAATATTTACATTTCTTTATCTCATGGTTTTTAAGTTTTATTTCCAGAAAATGCTATGGAATGCAAGATGCATGTATGGTGCTAGAGGTGTGACATTCCACACCACATAGGTGTTAATAAGGTAACTGCACCCAAGGCAGTTATGACTGCTTCCTTAGTTATACCAGCAGGCTAAATTTCTTTCTGTTTGCATTCATTAGTCAGATGTGAAACTGGAAATGTTTCGTATGCAGTGGAGCTCATTCTTGCCTATCTCCTAACTACCCTGTCTAAAATATAAAATACAACTCCAGACAAACGCCAGATACTTTAATATAACAACAAAGCTTTTGGATTACAAATCCTTCTTCAGTGTTAGAACACTGAAGAAGGATTTGTAATCCGAAAGCTTTGTTGTTTTATTAAAGTATCTGGCGTTTGTCTGAAGTTGTATTTATTGGATTCGTGCACCTGGCTACAGTTTCACCTTTATCACTGTCCTCACCTTATTTTCTTGTAAAATATAAAATAACCGCTTAACAAAGTCTAATGTTGTATACCTTGTATGAGGCGGGGTAGATATAGTTTCTGTTGACAAAAATGTTTTGAAGGCTATATAATTTCAGTTCTCAAATATCCCACTGTTACTAAATAATACATGAGGAATGATCATATAATCCCACTTGCTGCCAAAAATGTATATTGTATGGACAGGGCTGTGGACTCATGAGTTACACCTGTATGACCAGTTAAAGATACAAGGGATGATCGGGTTTAACAGCATATATTGTAACTGTGCACTGCTGCTAATTCTGCCACATGTATTTGCCAACATCATCCTTACTCAAATAAGCTATATATTGTACATCTATATATATTAACCAACGTCATCAAAGAATTTCTCCAAACCTGAACTCAGACCAGTGGATTCAGCTATAATGTTATTAATAGTAACTGAAGTCTGACCAATGTTAGTTTGTAAACAAAAACATACTATTTTTCAGAGAAGTTAATGATAGCTGTCTGGTGCAGACATTCACTTCCCTGTCTTTTTGGCACTGCCAAGACCAGACATCTAGACTGGCATAACAGAAAGGTTATGATTGTTTATCCTTAAAATAAGCAAACCATTAAATATGTATATGGAAGCACTAGCCCAAGCAGTATATCTTCAAGAGGAAAAGCTAATGGTTATTGTTTGTGCCATTTTTTTGTACCATTGCAATACATATATAACCTTAAGCTAACAATAAATAAATCACCAGTCACAAGCATTTACAATTTACTAATAAACCCCATACCTGAAATAAACAACCCCCCCGGATTCATGAAGCTCGGCGCAAGGCCGGTGTAAGGCCTGTGCCGGCCGTGCAGCATATAAATGGTGTAGTAGCACCATATGCATATTAATGAAGGTGCGCCGCTACCACATCCATGTGCATAGGACACATGCGCGAGTGCATGGGGCGTTACTAAGCTGCGCCCAGAGGCGTGTCAATGTCGGCTGGCGATGAGCAACCTAAACTGCTGAATATTATAGCCTGCCTGCAATAGTAATCGCACCTATCAGTGTCTGTGGATAATGAAACGTATGCAAAGCATGCAAGACATTTCCCGGCCACACAAAATGGAGACTCAAACAGAAATGCACGCAACACAATATGAGTTCCTGTCCATGGAACAAATGATATTTAAAATCATATGTCCGTAATGTACTGCACTCTCAGAAGTTATACCCAGTGGAAGTGAAGCGCATCATGTCAGTGCGCCGCCAATCCACACGTTCAGCCCCATGGGCATGGTCACCAGCAGTCCCACAGTGGTAGTGATAGTACACAGCTGGGCAGTTGTGGCTATATAACAACCATAAAGAAACCTGACAGTCCAAATTGTATACCAAACACACACAAACATATGTATATTAAAATGTGCTATACACATGAACAGGAACATAACCGTCACATACACATAGGATGCCATATGCGGAACCGGGATATCCAAAAGCAGAACCCATGCATGCAAATGCAATACGCAACAACCCCTGTATAGCACATAACCCACACCCATGTCTGAATGTCCACCAAATCCAGCTACCAGCCTTGCGCATCCATACACCTACACATAGTGAGTATTCCCCATATGTAGTAGGAAGTATCGTCCTAGGCAGTGTCAGGATTGCAAATATGTATACCACGTCTGTAAACATCCCATCACAGGTACGTAAATCCAAATGCCCGCGCGTTAATGTTCCGGCAAAATGTGTGTACATCCCACGTGGGATAAGTAACCTGTTGAAACCTCAGAGTTGTTTACATGCCACGGTGTCCATTACTGTACACATCTGGACAAAACATGTATGTGTAGTCATGGTACTGTTCAGTTTCTACACAGACATGCAAAACATACTACGCAGGATGGAACAGCTGTCCACCATGCAGGTCACCCCACTAGGGTTGTCACCTGTTCAGATGGCCAAGGTGGGACATCCCTTGTAGAAATGTGAGAATTTGCAGGATAAAACATACCCCCGGCCAGTGCAAAGAACAGAATTACACGTGTATGCCAAGATAAAAGCTTATTCCATAACATTTGAATATATAGTTATGTGTACCAGATACAAAATACCTATCATGCAACTAGTAAAGAAAATAAGAAATATATTATTGTCTTAAAATCACAGGACATTTGCCATGTCTTAGGTGTCGTCGCAGGACACAACTGTCCAAAGTGGGACCTCCCCTCGCAAAGAGGAACAAGTGGTAACCCTACTCCCCACTGAATTATCGACAGTATATATTCAACTCAATCACATACTAACACCACCTCGAAACCTATTACAGCAACAAAACCTGGACAAAGCCTAAAAGGATGGGTGGACAAATAGGGACAGATGTAATTACTGCTCTCAGAAACTTCGAAAGTTCACTGAATAATAGTATGTACATAAGCATGAAATGTTGTGAAGGATGTGGGGTAGTCCCCAGTATTACAGAGGTCCATACATTTATACTGTAACAAACCGTCACACATGTTGACTGTACTACTGCATACCTGTAGTTAATTCATAGTTAAGCCATGTGCAAAATAATAACCCTCGTAAGAATGAATACAGGAAATAGTCAAATGTGAATGGGAACACCACTCACCGTGGATTATGTATTGTAACCACCCCCACCCATATTATGTATTGCCAACATTATAAGCTGCTGACAGGTGCCCAAACACCTGTGTCTGTAAACACAGATAAAATGTTTAAAATGGACAAACCCTGTCCATGTGCTTTGTCTGACATTTGAACATGGTCAGGGTGGTTCCGTTCACCAGGCAGACAAGCCTAAACCCAGATCACCACATGAACAGCCTGACAATTAAAGACTTGTGTGTGTCAGAACTATAAGCCTTGGAGTTCTGAATATCCCTGCAGTGATGAAATATGCAGTCTGGGTCCAGAGCAGTAGGGAATAGGGAATGTGTAACATGTAGTACCGCATTTTTCCCAGCAGGAGAATGGATGCCTGTGTCGTAAGTGAAGCAGTGAGGCATATGTTAATGTAGCTATGTACTATGGGTATGCATATAAATGAGTCAGAACACCAAATGTATAGTGGTTACAGCATCCGGCCAATGTGAATGCAGTCCCAGTTCAACTACGACTACAGCACATATAATGTTAAAGTGTAATGAATGCGTCTGTGCTGTACAGACATTTAAATATGTAAAGGTGAACGTGTGTTTCGCATATGTCCGTTAACCGGATTAGAGATATTTTACTGGTACTGTCACAAGTAATAAAGCCCACGTAAGCACAAAGACTTAGTAAACACATGTAACCCACAATAAGAATATGCATGTGCACCTGCGTGTAACCCACAATAAGGAAATGCAAGTGCGCCTGTGTGTGTGTAATCCACTCACAGCATAGCAAATGAATGCTAGTTTCTACACATAATGTCTATATATGGATATATACATTTGTGTATAGATATATAAATCCACAGACTTAAACTAAATAAATATATGAAATAAAGAATGTACAGATATATATATATATATATATATATATATATATATATACATCCATACACTCAAACACATACAACATCAATTGATATATACCTAACAAACATATAAACAAATGTCCTCGTAGATATAACACATGTACATAAATAGGTTACACCATAGCTAGTATGGATACACATAACAGACATGCAATTAAGGTAAATACACTGCTGCTCCCAAAACTACTGCCCAGAAAGTACCAGTGTGCCAGATCTGTAAGTTCTACTCTTTAAACATGGATATAGGTGTCCTTTGCAGGACTCCAAAAATAGTGAATCTATTAATGCACAGCCCTGTAATGATTGTTGCAAAGAAGTGTCATCCGCAACTACAATATAGCTGTACGTGCAACAGTAGCTTCTGCAAGTGTAATAACACATGGGTTGACAGAATTTAAGACATATATACCGACATGCGGAGAGTGGATAGTGCTTAGAAGTGTCGTCATAATTTATTATCGCTCACATTAAATATGTGTTATGACTACTGTGGAGGGGTGTCATGTCTGGGAATCATGGGTATGCAATAATGGGCCTAGGTGCCGGTTGGCACAGATTTATGAGGTCCGCCCCATTGGAGTGATTAATATACCTATGTGGGTATAGCAGACACCTCTAACTTCCTAAAATGAAGAACCCATCTACCAGATATCTTGTAAACTATTGGGGGAAGACGTAGGGAGTTATATTAGTGTTGTGTAAGCGATTATCATGGACGTACATGCGTACAAATAAGATGGTAACCATACCTCTCAATCAGAATAAGACATCTGGACAAAGGCATTGTAAAATAAGTACAAATAGGGAATATCTCAAATATTCCTCTTACAAAGTCAGAATGTGGATAGAATAATGGATCAGTCAATAGTATGAAGTTTTGAGGGTTATTAATTGTAAATAACAAATGTCTGTCATTATTGTCTAACCCCACAGTCCCAAATGACTTCCCACAAATTACCAGAAAGGCATTGCACAATATTATTAAAAAAGGAACAAAATCAGACATCTAAGTTAGGGACATTTAGCCAAAATGTGTACAGTTGAGCGGTATGAAGGTAACCCTGACCTAAATAAATGTACAGAACTAGTGCGATTAGGTGGACAGGTGTGATGAAAGACGTGATGACAAATGACAAAACATGTATAAGTCAAAAGCATGTACCTCGACAAATCTGGATGAATACTAATGCCCTGTGATAGTCAATGTGGAAGGTTAATAGAAACAACATAAATGTGTCCCTCAGGGTGCTATACAGTGTCCCCGAGACAGTGTTCAGTCTCCCACACATGCATGTGAGTTCTGCCACTGATGGAAAGCACAAATACTGGCCAACACATAAGGTAGATGATAGCAGAATATGTTTTGATCAGCAGCTGTTGGCTTTTGTGAGGAACACAACACTCTGGGCGGGTGTGTCCTACAAAAGGAATGCAATGGCATCTGGCCTGTGATTTCTCCATATATTGTGTGTAGTGGTGTAATAAAATGACATATCTTGTATCAGAAACAGATACATGTTATAGGAAACAGTATCATCGACTATACCACTACAAGACAAATCTGAAGGTATGAAAAGTGCTGAAGTAGTCAGTTTAGTATTGACCGCAGGTATGTGTGGACTTGTCAAATGTCACAGCTGTACATATAGTCCCGATAGGGCTGTCACCTCTACAAATGATGAAAGTGGGAGGTGCTCTGTATAAATGACAGACATAGCAGGTCAAAACATACCTACAGCCATGCCTACTCCACAAATAGACATATTAGCATACATCAAAGCTAAGGCCAGGATTCAGGAAGCTTTGGTCGGCGTACGAGTAGATTAAGAGTAGAGCAAGGCAAGATGTCCGCCGAGCTATTCAGCAATATCCTGTAGGGGCGTGTAACACAGCCCCTCAAATGAACGTTGCACGGACAATGTTAGGATATGCAAATTACCCCATTTGTAGGTGAAAGCTATGCAAATGATGTAAAATATGCGATACATGAAACAGTAAGCTGTCCGTGCAAGAGTAGAGGTATGTGCGGAAATGTACATGGATGTTAACCGAGTAACGTTCTGCAAGTAGCTAAATGGAGTAATGTCATCTGCAAATAAAGGATGGCTTAGTTGAAGAAGCATGCCAATGGCCAAATATAACGCCAGTGGCATGTATTCCCATTGGAAATTAATAAAACTCTAGTTGTCCTCCCCCGATCTCCGAGTACACACTGTGCATACAAAACAAGACAAATATGTAAAATATACATACAAATTGTAATGTCAGTTAAAAGTTATTGCGTCATGCAGGGGAATGGCAAGCTGAAGACAATATGGCTGCTGAGAAGTGGTTGCTATGTGTGGAAGCGCACACTCAGAGATGTAACCAAGCATTAGTAGGCAATCCTATGCAATTGAGGCTGAGGATAGTGAAGCACAAGTTGTCATGCCATATGGGCCAAGCCCCTACAGTGTAAGAGTAGGCGAAGGGGACTATCAGCATAGAAGATAGGTGACATCATGAGTGTGTATGTATAAAACACTGTAATCTTATTGGAGCAGTGTGTCACATGTCTGCTGTCAGTGAGTCATCAGTGGAAGAGGCGTGTTATGATTTATCCTCGGTAAAGTCAGTAAACTGATGGTGTACACCATGGATATCACTGAAGTTCCTTGCAAACCTGGTGAAGTGTGTTTGCGCCCGTGCAAGCCTGTAAGCCCGAGTAAGCATGTGTGCATGTGTGTCAGCCTGTGTGCACGACTTGAAGAATGAGTAAGCTACTGTAAGATTGTTGAAGCCCGGGTAATGTTGTGTAATCCAGTGTAAGTGTTTGTATGCATGTATAAGCCTGTGTGTGCACGTGGAAGCGGATATGCACTTCACTGTGCTCCTATGCGCGGCGCCGCTCACTGTGGACACAAACAGTGAAAAGGAAGGTAAACAAATATCAGTAAGTTAACCAAGGATAACTACCACAGCTAGCAGGTGGAAACAATCAGACTGAGTATATTACACAGCCAGTACAGCAGCCCAGCACAGCACAGCACGTACAACTCTACAAACATTAGTCCACCGTGTTATTTTCAGACACACTGCAACACTGTAGTATAGTAAGAGAAGTGCAAACTGTAAAAGACTAACTGAGACAAGATAATGTTAGGGGCTACCATTGCTATTATACGTCAACATATTCAACATGTGGAGGGTTGTGCCAATGTGAATGCCACTCAGCATCACATAGTGAGTAGACGCAGAGGAGTGTGCAGGCACAGGGTAAACTACCAGGGGCTACATGAGCTGGAGATAGTAGAGCTCTATAGAGTGGACAGAGACCACCTGCAGAAGATTGTGGATCTGTGCAGGCCATGTCTCACACACAGACCCAACAGAGGGAAACCTATCCCAGTGGAAACCAAGGTATGTGTTGCCCTAAGGATACCAGCAACAGGTACCTTCCAGAGATCAACTGGTGATATGATGTGGACTTTACAAACATCAGCATCCAGGGTACTGCACCAGGTCATGAATGCCATGTCAGCACATGTCAGTGATGATGTATATATCCCCAATTCCCGTAAGGTATTGGGCAGCAATATGTGTCGTTTCCACACAATAGTGGAATAACCTAAGTACTGTGTGCAATACACTGCACGCACATATGCATCAAAGCACCAGCCAGTGAGTGTGGCAGGGCCTACATCATCCACAAGGGCTTCCCCTCCATGAAGTGGCGGTTTGTGTGTGATGGCCAGCCCGTAATAATGAATGTGTGTGCTGGATGCCCTGAAAGCCGCAATGCTTCCGATATGTGGCATCTGACGCAGCTGTACAAAACATTTGGCAATGGGGACAACCCTCATGGTCACCTAGTGGGGGATGCCGGATGTGCAGTCCAACTGTGGCTGATGACACACATCAGAAATGCACACACACATGAACAGGAATGCCATAATGAGGCACACGCATATACAGAAACCTTACTCTAGCATGTGTATGTGTCGCCAAGACACAGTTCTGGTGGAGCATTACCACACTTGTCAACTACATGTATCAGAACTGTCTGTGGCCTAGGTCATCTGTGTCACACACACACACACACACACACATACACACACACACACACATGACAGTTTATCTACATAGTGTGAGTGACTGTTCATGTATGTGTAATACTGCAGAACAGTTCAAACACAGCAAAGTATGTCAATAATGGACATTCGTCATAGTTGTACAACCACCTTGGAGGATATGCATGCAGAACTCTCATTGCATATGTGATACAGTGACGTACTGCACAATACCATTGTAAATGCAAATATCAAATGACAAATGACATAGCACATATCTATATGTACACATTGTTACCCATTATACATATTGGGGTGTAATACCTATGTGTTACTGTTGGTAAAGTATGTGTAGTAAATGTGGATAACTGACTCTGTTTAGCCTTATAGGTGTACAGCATGGGTTGGATAACACATATCTGTCTGTATGATACCTTTGTGTAGACTAACTGTGTCATGTGCAGAATGCATTCTAGGCCACAGTATGAATTCCCAGATGTGGACAGGAATATCCCTATTGTCTTTGCTTGTAACTAACATGGCTACATGTCAAACAGTAATGGTCCCAGCAATGTGTGGCGGTCAATACCAATGCAAACTGGTATAGTATAGTACATGTAGGATCCACATGCTACTGTGTGTCCTACATGTGTGGGACAGTTGTGAAGATATCATATAACAATTGGTAATTCAGACTGTTGAGGTTGTGTTTACTACCATAATGCAAAACTATGAC